>NW_026888606.1:0-98275 GCF_032173495.1 Musca vetustissima
TTCAGTTCGTTATGCCAAATTTCGTGCAAATCGAAGGATATATAGGGACTTTGGTGCACCATCTACATGAAATCGGAAGAAACTATATATGGGAGCTATATCTAAATCTGGACCGATTTTCACGAAACTTGGCAGACATCATTCTAGACCTAAATGATTAGGCTGTACCAAATTTCGTGCAAATCGAAAGATATATAGGGACCGTTCACATTAAATCGGTTAAATATATATATGGGAGCTATATCTAAATCTGAACCGATTTTTCCCAATTTCAATAGAGTTTGTCCTTGGACCGTGACCTATTCCAAAATTCATCCAATTCGGATCATAAATGCGACCTGTACTTTGTTTACAATTTAACACCAACAGACGGACGGACGGACATGCATATATCGACTCAGAAAGTGATTCTATGCATATTTTCAAAAGGAACCATGTGTCTATCTAGTTTCCTTTTGCCTGTTACAAACATATGCACAAAGACTTTTTTTTGTTATCACTCTAAATTCAATTTAATACCCTCTGCAAAATTTCGTGTAATTCGAACAAACGTAGGCCCTTAGGTGCAACATGTACATAAAATCGAACGAAAATATATATAAGACTTATATCAAAATCTGAACCGATTTCAACACACCTTATCACACATCATTTTTTCCTCAATTGCAGCGGTATGCTAAATTTTGCTCAATCAGACCATTATTGGGAGTTTGGTGTATCATGCACATCAAATCGGACGAAACTATATATGGGAACTATATCTAAATCTAAGCCGATTTTAACAATGCTTGGCACATATCAATCTAGACCTAATTCAGTACTCCGTGTAACATTTTGTCTCAATCGGACCAATATTGGCAGTATGGTGCTCCATTTACATAATATCGGGCGAAACTATACATAGGACCTGTATCTAAATCTGCACCGATTCCAACAAAACTTCGCTTACATCGATATGGACCTATGTCAGTACTCTGTGCAAAATTTTGTCTCAATTTGACCAATATTGGCTGTATGGTGCTCCATTTTTATAAAATCGGATGATCTAAATCTGAACCGATTCCAACAAAATTTCGCATACATCAATATAATTTGGAAAATCCTTGGGAGTTTGGTGCACTATTTACATATAATCGGATGATACTATATATGGGAGCTATATCTAAATCTGAACGGATTTCAAAAACAATGCTATGTACATCAAAATGGACTTAAGTCTGTACGCTATGAAAAATTTTGTTTGAATCAGACAAGTTGGAAGTTTGGTGCAACATTTACCAAAAAATCGGGCGAAATTATTTATGGGAGCTATATATAAATCTGAACCGATTTCAAAAAAAAACTTCACGGACGTCAACCTTCAGTAATTTCAATACGGATGTCAAACTGTGGTAGCTTCAATACGCTATGCAACATTTTGTCTCAATCGGACAAACATTGACCGTATAGTGCACCATTTACATAAAATTTGAGGAAGCTATATATGGGAGGTATATCTTAATCTGATCCGATTCCAACAAATCTTCAAATAAATAAATCTAGATCTAATTTAGTACTCTGTGTAAAATTTGTCCCAATCGGACCAATATTGACAGTTTCAATTCTCCAATTTCAACAAGGTTTCACCCTGACATAAGTGACATGTGTCAAATTTCATCCAAATCATCATACATGCGACCTATGCTTTTTGCACAAAAATACATGAACGGATAGACGGACATGCATAAGTCGACTCAGAAAGTGATTCTATGCATATTCTCAAAAGGAACAATGGATCTATATCGATTCTTTTTGCCTATTACAAACTTATGCACAAAGACATACTACAGCGTGGTGAAGGGTATAAACAGTGAGCAGTATAGTCGCACGGGGCCGACCATATGATACCCTACACAACTACCACGGAAATCTAACTTTCTGCGGATGTGTATTTCGAGCATATTTCCGCCTTCTAGTATAGTAATGGGTTAGTAAACAATATTTAAGTGGAACTCCCACATCTAAGTACATATGGCAATATAATTTGTATCAATTTAAGGGAACCCCCCATTTTCGATTTTTTATTTTTAAGATTTTAAATGGGCTGGTAAATGAACACCAATGCATGTTAAGGTTTGTAACTTTGCACATATATATTTGAAGATATGTTTGAAGATTACAAAAAATTTTTGTTGTTGTTTTTTGTTATCAAAGAAATATCCTTATTTTTGATGGCGGGCATGATAACTGGAACATCGAAATCCGAAAATTCCAACGGTGTTAGAAAGCGTACATGACTAGCTCTTGTATGAACTAGGATTATTGACTTCGCACAACAATTAACGAAATAGTGGAACTTTGAATTTGTTGTTTTTTATACCCTTCACCACACTGTGGTACAGGGTATTATGTCTTTGTGCATATGTTTGTAATATGCATAGAATATGCATAGAATCACTTTTTAAGCCGATTTATGCATGTCCGTCCGTCCGTCCGTCTGTCCGTCCGTCCGTCTGTCCGTCTGTCTGTCCATGTTAAATTGTAAACAAAGTACAGGTCGCATTTATGATCAGAATTGGATAAAATTTGGCATAGGTCACTTATTCGGCCCAAGGACGAACCCTATTGAAATTGGGAAAAATCGGTTCAGATTTAGATATAGCTCCCATATATATATTTAACCGATTTAATGTAAACGGCCCCTATATATCTTTCGATTTGCACGAAATTTGGTACAGCCTAATCATTTAGGCCTAGAATGATGTCTGCCAAGTTTCGTGAAAATCGGTCCAGATTTAGATATAGCTCCCATATATAGTTTTGTCCGATTTCATGTAAATTGTGCCCCAAATTCCCTATATATCTTTTGATTTGCACGAAATTTGGCATAACGTACTGAATAAAGCCAAGAGTGATGTCTCCCTAGTTTCCAGATAATCGGTCCAGATTTAAATATAGCTCCCATATATAGTTTCGTCCGATTTCATGTAAATGGTGCACCAAAGTCCCTATATATCCTTCGATTTGCACGAAATTTGGCATAACGTACTTAATTGAGCCTAGAATGATGTCTGCCAAGTTTCGAGAAAATCGGTCCAGATTTAGATATAGCTCCCATATATAATTTCGTCCGATTTAATGTAAATGGTGAATCAAAATCCCTATATATCTTTCGATTTGCACGAATTGAGCCTAAAATGATGTCTGCCAAGTTTCGAGAAAATCGGTCCAGATTTAGATATAGCTCCCATATATAGTTTCGTCCGATTTCATGTAAATGGTGCACCAAAGTCCCTATATATCTTTCGATTTGCACGAAATTTGGCAGAACGTACTGAATCGAGCCTAGAGTGATGTCTGCCAAGTTTCGAGAAAATCGGCCCAGATTTAGATATAGCTCCCATATATAGTTTCGTCCGATTTCATGTAAACGGTGCCCCAAAGTCCCTATATATCTTTCGATTTGCATGAAATATGGCAGAACGTACTGAATTGAGCCTAGAATAATGTCTGCCAACTTTCGAGAAAATCTGTCCAGATTTAGATATAGCTCCCATATATAGTTTCGTCCGATTTCATGTAAATGGTGCACCAAAGTCCCTATATATCATTCGATTTGCACGAAATTTGGCATAACGTCTTAATTGAGCCTAGAATGATGTTTGCCAAGTTTCGAGAAAATCGGTCAGATTTAGATATATATCTCCCATATATAGTTTCGTCCGATTTCATGTAAATGGTGCACCAAAGTCCCTATATATCCTTCGATTTGCACGAAATTTGGCATAACGTACTTAATTGGGCCTAGAATGATGTCTGCCAAGTTTCGAGAAAATCGGTCCAGATTTAGATATAGCTCACATATATAATTTCGTCCGATTTAATGTAAATGGTGTATCAAAGTCCCTATATATCTTTGGATTTGCACGAAATTAAGCATAACGTACTGAATTAAGCCTAGAGTGATGTCTGCCAAGTTTCAAGAAAATCGGTCCAGATTTAGATATAGCTCCCATATATAGTTTCGTCCGATTTCATGTAAATGGTGCCCCAAAGTCCCTATATATCCTTCGATTTGCACGAAATTTGGCAGAACGTACTGAATTGAGCCTAGAGTGATGTCTGCCAAGTTTCGAGAAAATCGGTCCAGATTTAGATTTAGCTCCCATATATAATTTCGTCCGATTTCATGTAAATGGTGCATTGAAGTCCCTATATATCTTTCGATTTGCACGAAATTTGGCATAACGTTCTAAATTGAGCCTAGAGTGATGTCTGCCTTGTTTCGTGAAAATCGGTCTAGATTTAGATATAGCTCCCTTTTATTATAGATTGATTTTAAGTAATTGACGCACCAAGGAACCAATAGGAACAAAACATTCTGAGATTAGTATAACCTAACCTGTGACAAGTTTGTTTGAAATCGCTTAATATTTGGATAGAGCTTCCATATATATTTTCGCCCGATTGATGTCAGATTGAGATCAAATTTTGAACAACGTACAAAATTGCGTAGTTGCGTTTTCTAGAAGCACAGACATAGCCCAACGGATGAACTATTTATATTTGTTTGAAGTCGAATTACATACTTTATGGATAGATCTAGGTGGATTCACACTTAGATAAATATCACATATTTTATTTCATCCAATTTCATGTTAATAGCCCTGTTTAATATACCCATAGTGGTGAAGGGTATCATATAGTCGGCCCCGTCCGACTTTACTACTTTCCTTACTGGTTTTTTTTTGAAAAATCGCCTATTTTTGACCAAATGAATGAAATCAATTCGGTTATTAGGTTTTGAGTTATCGTGCCCGCCATTAGCAAAAAAACTGTTTGGACAAAAATGCGTTTAAATTTGATGCTAACACAATAAATCGGCTATATCTTCAAAAATTGTTGAGATTTTCACTTGAATTTATAGGGACATTCTTGAATCAGTGTAGGTTTAAATTAAATAAAAAATTAAAGTTTTTGAAACCGAGAATGGTTGGGGTCCCCTTAAAGGTCAACCACCCCTCTTGGATGTACTATCAACTTCTACTACGCCATAGAATATAGATTTTGTAATTTTTCCCAAAAAAGTCAGGGACCACTTGACCCGCAAAATATTGTCAATCCAGCTTATTCTTTGCCCCGATCCCCTGCTCCATAATTGCTCGGGCCATAATTGCTGCCTCTGGATCGACCAGAAAAACCATCAAAAATTAAGTATTTGGTCCATATTATCCCCTAATATTAACCGATCTTTACCAAAAACAATAGGGGCCTTCATTGACCAGAACCCATCCGACATGAAAAATTTCGTGAGGAGTGGTCCATAACTGTGGTCTGTATCGTGTTTACAAATCATAATGGACAGACGGACGGATAGACACACATGTCTAGATCGATCGGACCAATATTTCGCGGCGTTGCAAACTCAGCGTAGTTGTGTAGGGTATACAATTGCCAAAAATGCGTTTTGGGCTCCCATTGGACCAAGTGAAATATTAAATTACTAGCAATATGTCCGCTACTTCGTATTCGGAAAGGGAATACAAAAAAAGTTTTTGTTTTTGCAAAATAGTCAGCCTGTCTATGTTAATACAAATTGGTTAATTAATATACCACAATTACCTAAAATACTACCGTAATTCCTAAACTAACTAAAAAAAAAGAATGGTACCATTTTGTGCTTATCGTATTCATAAATATGAAATTTCTATAATTTTCATTCCAAACTTAAGTTTTCCATGTCTATCCGTTCACTTAAATCTAAATTGTACGACATTTAATATAAATTAAGACGAAATTTCAAAACTACCGACATATCTCAAACTTGTACTACAACTGTAATTTTAATTCAAAATTTCAGCCCTATCCGCTCATACAAAAACAATTTGTAAACTATTTGGTACCATTCTTAATTCTATACTCCAACAGCAACCATTATTCTAAAGTTTACGTTTCCAGCTCTCTCCGTTCACCCAAATCAAAATTGTACCAAATAAAGTGCCATTAAGTACTTTTCGTACACATCAATACGAATTTCCAAAGATGTCTCTATAGCTCAATCTTCAACATCAATCTGAATTCCAAATTGTATGTTTTCATCTCTATCCGTTCAAGCAAAATCAAAAATGTACTAAATTTTGTACCATTTAGCATTTTTCGTACCAATAACTACGAATTTCCAAAACTACCTCAATCCTACACTGCAACAGTCATTTAATTGCCAATTTGAAGACCTGTCTGTTCACCTAAATCCAACTTGCACCAAATTTAGTACCATTAAGTACTTTTCGTACACATAAATACAATCTTTTTAATCTACCTCAATCCTGTACTCCAATAGTAATCCTAATTTCAGGCTTCATTTAAACGCAAAAATAGTACTAAATTTAGTACCATTTTGTACTTTTTATACACATAATTTTTCAAACCATTTCCATACATCAACACCACTTCCCAACCTTTATTCCGTAAAAAAATTGAAGATTCCAGCTATATATATTCAATAAATATACAATTAGAACTAAATTTAGTAATGTTTAGTACTTTTAGTACACTTATAGGTCAAATTTCCAAAAACCCTTTTGTACAGCTTTCTAATTTTCCATCAGTGACCCACATTCCATATTTCAAAATTCTAGCTCTTCGCGTTCGCCTAATACAGAGGGTACCATATTTGGTACATTTTAGTACATTTAGTATCCTTCTAGTTCAAATTTCCAAAAACCCAGCCTTATCTCACGTCTATACACCAACAACAATCCACACTCAAAATTTCAAGCTTCAGCCCTTTCTTCTGGGCGATGATCTGTCAGTCACTCACTCACTTAACACTAAGCTCTTTTATATATTAAGATTTATCAGGCGAACTTCGTTCGCCAATGCCTAAAATGGCAAACACTGCCTCATAAACCATAAAATCTTCCAACAATATTAATTAAAGCCACGCATATAAAACCTAAATTCCTATAAATGGCTATCAATATTAGACAAATATAAGATATGATAACATTGCCTCAAGAGGGCTACCTGCTGCACTTTTTCCAATAATGTCTCTTTTAATATAACATAGCTATATGGCGTATACGTGTTTGAATTACCTCACATAAAATAGTCATACGCCCCTTAGATCGATCATAAAATCATAGCATTAACGTAATGGGTGCAAAAAACATCAACTCACAACTAAATATTCATTATATCTTAGGTATTCTTTTTTCTTTTATCTTTAAATAATTAATAAATTATTTGTTTCATCATTAATATACATATATACATTAATCGTTCTCATATACATTTCAAATAATTGTGTTGTAATAGATTCTTATCCATTATGTAGTACAACACTCTTGGGATAATATAAGAGATCCGCTGATTTTAATTGATGCATTAACAATTTACTTTGTAATTTGTATGCCATTTGAAACGACCCATTATTTAATTGGTAATCTATGTAAGGATTCATGAACAAGTGTAATTGTAGTTTTCATGATTAAATGAAACACACAAACACATCACATTCAGTTATTTAACAAAAGCCCATGTAATGGATTGAAAGACAAAGGGAAGGCAATAAAATTGAAACAGTTTCCATGGTTGTAATTAACAAAATGTTTAACAAATTGTTAATTATGTGCTATAATATTACTAGGCTGTGCAGAAAAGATGAAAAGAAGAACGGGATTCATTGTTCATAACAATTCATAAAATGGTGGAATCGATGAGTTTTAATTATAAACAGGTGTATTGTTGTAGGAATCTATATGAATACATATAATTCATGACATTATTTAATATTGCTATGGTTATTGGTATGGTAACTATGTATGTTCATACATTTCGTGGCTCCAAAAGTAAAAGTAACTGAAACACATAGCAGTCCGCTTAAAACGATTCCGCTAAAGTTTCGGTTAATTTGGAAGTATTAGCCGCATTTTCCAAAACAAGTGGCTATGTGGATATATGACATTCCAGGTTACGTCTGTTTAGATGCATCTCTTACCAGTATTTCCTGAATATACCCAATGTAATGAAGAGTATCATATAGTCGACTTTTCTACTTTCTCTACTGGTTATATATAGGTTAATGGCTTCAGATAGTTCATATAAAGGTCCTCCCTATTTTCGGTATTTTGGAGGTTGTTAAAGTCTTTTTTCACAAAAGTGGCTGTATTGAGCCAACTGGTCAGTGTCACCTGTGACATTTGGACACTCAATATTAATCACTCCAAAGTGTTTGAAAGTTTTTGTTCCAGCTTTTTCATCAGATACAAAGACTTTGTATACAACTTTAAAAATGAAAAATTATCTTCTTCTAAAATTAATGATTACCTTGACATTTAATCTAAAATGCTTCCAGATTAACGCATAAATTAAATTATTATTTTTGTTTTAACCTAGAAATAAAATCTTAATTTTCACCAACCCAACCCCCCAACAACAACAAATTCATTAATCATGTATTACAGGTGATTTGTCGTTAACTTTTGCACAACTTCATCTTAACGCATTGCAATTGCCATAGCTCGGCGATGTTGAATTAAATATTAAAATATTACTTTATAAAATACTTCGTATAACGGAGACTTCTTAAAGTGCCATTAGGGTTTTTTTCATAGCTTTTACAACTGGAACACTGTTAAAAAGGAATTTTTCAAAACAAAAAGTTTAAGAGTGGAACAAAAAAAAAAAACTGTTATACTCTTTGCAATTTCTTCTTTGTTAAGCGTATTTTCAGCAAGAAGTTTTTGTTACCCACAAAAAAGGTTATTTCTTCACTGTACCTAGTCTTCATAATAACGAGAAGAAGAACGCTTTTTTCGCAATTTCTTGTGGACATTGTAAAGTAAGCGTTAAAAAAGCAGAAGATGTAATAAATTGACATCATGAGTGGATTATATTTGTGGAGACCAGCATGTACTAAGTTCCAACTGTGAAAGTATTTTTTAATATGACACCTCGATGAAGTCAGGAGGTATTTTTGTTTTATGGTAGTCAAGATGTTGTTTTAAATAGTGTGCCGTTTAACTTTTGAGAATTCTATGAAAGAACTATAAAATCGACTAATGAAATAACCCAGTTCTATATAAAAACCAGTAGTAAAGTCGGACTGGGCTAACTATATGATACCCTTCACCACTTTATGTATGATGTACATATGTATCCTAACAATCTCATGTCAATGTTCGCTCGAGGGAACATGCACTTTTCTGCAACCTATGCTTTATTTAATTTCAATCGGGTAGATTTAAAATCGTTTGCATACAATGGGACAAATTTATGGAAATCCATTTAAAGCAAACTTGATACACGCCATTCATTGATGTCTGATTGAGATTATATTTTTAACAGTGCGACATGTTAAAAATATAATCTCAATCAGACACCCGTTCGGAAAACGTATGGTACGTTTGCAAAATTTCGTGTAAATCGGACCAACATTAGGGGTTTTGTGCACCATGTACCTAAAATCGGCCGAAAATATATATGTGGGACCTATATCTAAACCTGAACTGATATTCTCGAAACTTAACCCACATCATTCCAGACTCAATTCGTCAAAATCGAAAGGTACATAGGGGCTTTGGTACACCATTTACATAAAATCGAACGAAAATATATATGGGAGTTATATTTAAATCTGAACCGATTTTCTCGGAACTTAAACATATTATTCTAGACTTAATTTAGAACGCCATGCCAAATTTCGTGAAAATCGGAAGATATATTGGGGCTATGGTACACCAATTACATTAAATCGGACGAAAATATATATGGGAGCTATATCTATATCTGAACCGATTTTCACGAAATTTGGCACACCTATTCTGGACCTAATTCCGTACGATATGCCAAATTTTGTGCAAATCGAAAGATATGTAGGGACTTTGCTACATAATTTACATAAAATCGGACAAAAAATATATGGGAGGTACATCTAATGTTGAACCGATTTTCACGATATTTAACACATATCATTCTAGACTCAATTCAATACGATGTGCCAAATTTCGTCCAAATCGGATGATAAATAGGGACTTTGGTGCATCATTTACATAAAATCGGGCGAAAACATATATGGGAGCTATATTTAAAGCTGAACCGATTTTCACGAAACTTAACGCACGCCATTCTAAATTAAATTCAGTACTATGTGCCAAATTTCGTGTAATTCCAAAGATATATAGGGACTTCGGCGCACAATTTACCTTAAATCTGGCGAAAATATATAAGGGAGCTATATCTAAATCTGAATCGATGTTCTCGAAACTCAACACACCTTATTTCAAACCTACTTCCGTACGTTATCCCAAAATTCGTGAAAATGGAAGGAGGGAGCATGGTGAACCATTGACTTTAAATCGGACAAAAATATATATGTGAGCTATATCTAAATCTGAACCGATATCTAAATCCATATATCTAAATCTGAACCGTTTTTACGAAAATTAGCACACATTATTCCAGACTAAATTCTGTACGCTATGGCACTACGACCTGTACTTTGTTCACAATTTTACATTGAAAGACAGAAGGACGGACATGCATAAATCGACTCATATAGTGATTCTATGTATATTCTCAAAAGGAACCCTGGTTCTACAATTTTACTAGGACAAAGGGACAGAACGATATGCATAAATCAAATCACAGAAAATGCTTCCATGCGTATTTCCAAAAGTAGCTATGCGTCTATCTCCTTCTACAAACATTTGTGCAAAGACATAATTTCCTGTACCATAGGGTGATGTAGGGTATATTTAAGTTTTTGTACCGAAACTCTGTCCCCTTTGGGATATTTTGTGTCAAAAAGCCATTAAAAACACTCCTTAATGCCTTCATAATTTTTATCGAATTTTTTAAGTCTTTGTTGCCACTTAAATATATTTGGCCTTCCACCCCCGACAACATCTATATCAACAATTCATACGGTTATTGTCACTTTGGGCCTTGTTGTGTGGTATAATTTAGATAAATGACAGCACAATAATTACCCAAATATGGTAAGAGAAGCAGACGAGTGTCTCTGTTCAAATTTTCTATTTTGATGAAAACAAATTGTTGTAGACAATTCTGTCATTACAAGTAGATGAAGAAGGATGGTGTCTGTTTTCAACTACAAAATTGACAATCTCAATTTATTTATTTATTTTGTTCCCAAAACATAATTAGCCGAAATTGATGTCCCAATACACATAATTCGTTTATATCAATACTTTTGGCAGAAACGAATAGAATCATTTTTTTGAGACCAATCATTAATTCATAATCCCAGAGCGAATATAAATATAATTATTTAAATTTTATTATTTTGTGAATGTGTTTTTTATGGTTCAACATCTGTCTTAACGCAAATGCAGGCCCCCTTTATAAATATGTATCGTGAATGAGTGGAAATGCGGGGTATTAAGTATATATTTTTAATTTTTATGCGTAATTATATTTTAATATTAAAAGTTGGTCTCATCGATATATTGATTTCGAAATACCTGTCTCTCTGACTAGCTTGTTGATCTGCACGATATTTATATTATTCCAAAATTGCATCAAGTTCAAAATCCTTTGAGAAAGAACTTATAGTGGTACATACTTGACCTCCCACATAATTTATGAAGCGAACTTCATATAAAATTTACAATATTTTTAACAAACATAAATAAATTTCGAAAATCCTTATTTATACCCTTCCCCACTCTATGGTACAGGGTATTATGTCTATATGCGTATGTTTCAAACAGGCAAATGGAAACAATATAGACCCATGGTTCCTTTTGAGAATACGCACAGAAGCACTTTCTGAGTTGGTCTATGCATGTCCTTCCATGTATTCAAGTGAACAAAGTACAGGTCGCATTTATGATCCGATTTCGATGAAATTTGGCACACGTTACTTATTAGGCCTAAGGACGAACCCTATTATACAAACTTGTGCACAGCGTACGGAATTGAGTCCATTTTGAAGTCTGTGATGTTCAGATTTAGATTTTATGTTGATGGTGCACCAAACCCCATATATTTTTCCGATTGAGACACAATTTTGTACAGCTTACTTCATTAAGTCAGTTTGATGTCTGTGAAGTTTTGCTGAAATCAATTCAAATTTAAATATAGCTCCCATATATAGTTTCGTCCGATTTTAGATAATTGGTGCACCAAACTCCCAATATTTCTCTGATTCAGATAAAATATATTTTAGCCTATGTTTGTTCGAATAACACGAAATTTGGTAGAGGTGAGTTTAGAGTGAAGTGTTTATACCTTACACAACTATGTTGTCGGGGTATTATAGCTTTGTGCAGCCCCAAGAGTTTGTAACGCCACGAAATATTGGTCCTAGACCCACCTTTAAGTATACCGATCGTCATATTTCGACTAGCTGAGTCGATCTAGACATGTGTGTCCGTCCGTCCGTTTGTCTATTATAAGTAGTAAACACGAAATAGGCCACATTTATGGCCCAATCTTCACGAAATTTTGGGTTCTGGCCAATGAAGTTAGAATCTAGGGGACGAAATGGACCAAATACTTAATTTTTATCGCTTTTTCTGGTCGCTCTAGAGGCCGCAATTATGACCCAAACATCGCGATTTTTTTACAAAGGGAAGGGGATCGTACCAAAGAATAAGCATGCCTGTCTTGATAACGATCGGTCAATATTTAGCGGGTCAAATGGACCCTGACTTTTGTGTGAAAAATTACAAAATTTGTATTCTATAGCGTATAGATTTACCCCTGAAGAACATAGACCCGAAAAGTTGTTGGTATACCCAAGGACAGTGGTTGACTTTTAAATTGATACCAATCATATGGTCGTATGTACTCAGATATGGGAGTTACATTTAAATATTTACAGTGCTTATGTATTTAGATATTATTTAGTAACCCTTTACCACACTAGGGTGCCGAAATATAGCGCTGATCGCTTTAAAATGTTCCACGAAATTCCAGTTAAGGTCAAAGATAACGCCTACAATTTTCGGTGACGATCAGATAATTATATTGTGATGAAGTGGACAGAAAGCTAAATCTTTTGTGTTTTTTCGAGTCGATCTATAAGCTCTAATAAGAATATCACAACACAAGGGAAGGGAATCTGGACAAGTAATTAGAAGGGCTGTACTGAACATTAGTAATAATTGTCGGCCTCTAATTGGTCCAGATGGTTCAAATATCGCAAAATATTGCCCAAGCTCAAAATATAGATCCACAGAAAGTTAGTTTTTCGTGGAAGTTGTGTAGGGTATCATATGGTCGGCCCCGTTCGACTATACTGCTCTGCTCACTGGTTTTAAATTGCCAAAATCGGTTTCGACTCTTATATATTTCCCTGATATATTTCTGATTTTATTTAAATGGTTCACCAAGGAACATAAGTCTGTTCCATATGCACGAGATAAAATAGTGGAGAGCACACTTTGATATATGCCACTGTAATTTTTGCTCGGGTTCATACAAATGATACACCAAAGGATCCAAGTCTCCCCGATTGACATGGAATTATTCATAGATTTCAGAATGGTACGTGTATGGGGTTTTATAATAGGTTCATATATTTCTCACACATTTAATTTCACCCGATTCCGTTTCAAAGGTCCTCTAATGATTATATGTACTGAAGGGTATAATATAGTCCGTCTTACTACTTATGAAACCAACCTCACAAATAATAAACTCTTTCTACACAAATTATCAACATTTTGTTCTGTAAATTTTACATGAGATGAACACGTAAAATATATTGAACTTTATTAGGACATTCTTATGGGGTTATGCCAAGAGAAAATGAAGTTCCAATATGCAGGCACTCAAACACTGTGGAACATTGCCTAGGACCTTGAACCTAACGATAATGACCAGGGGACTTTATAAGATGTACTTACATTGAAAATGTTGTGTGAAGAAGTTGTACTCCGTAATAATAAAATATAGACATTATGGTGAAAAAATGTGCCAAAGACCATAAAAATGTCAATGTGCGGCTGATGGGATATATGGGATATATTCCAAAAGTCGACCGATCTCTAGACTTTTTGGTAGGAACATTTGAGACCTTAGAATATTAAATAAGAATAAAAATCGGTTGATGATTTAATAATGACAAATATAAAATACCTTTATTATATTTTATGTCCATGCCAACATGTTCCGCTGCTACAACCACAAGCAATACTGAATTTTTCAAATAATTCCACAAATTTAATTTTTATTAATTAAAAACAAATATTATCTTTATATTTTTTATAGCGAAAAACGAAATCGATATTTTATATAAAAATAGCAAATGACAGCTTGATGTATGCGATATATAATATAAACACATATTTGTTTGTCTAGACGGTATTACAATTACATTCGATTATTTTACAGATTCTTGGCAATAATAAGTGACTGTATTGGATATTTTCAAAAACAAACAAAAATACACATGTCTATAAATTGTAATTTGCATACAACATATTTCAATACATTCGTTCTCAACAACTGTTGGATAATTTCGCATATTGTGTGGGTGTGTGGGAAATGACAACGATATGAAAATCACAATATTCTCTATGTCGTTCTCCCTCTGGGGGCATACAAGTCTTATTAATTTTGCACATATTTTTCAATTATGAATTCATTTACTCTCTGAATACCCCATCTCATAGAAACCTCAATAAAGCAAACATCCACAACATTTTAGTTATTTGTTTATGCAAATTCAATACGGAACCCCCACCTCCGCCCAGCCAACCTCGGCATGTTAAAAGTACTACACAATTAGAAATGCCAAAGTGTTGAAATGGAATGGATAAAGGCAAAGGAACAAATGACTGTGTCATGCCAGTAAACAAAAACATGACTGTGTGGTGTCGCACAGTAACATGGGAGACCATGTTCTTTAACCATAAAGTGGCAAATTTTTAATATATGTGCATGCAATTAACATCTTTTTTGTTTATTTACTTTTTGACAAGGGTTCCGAAACAATTTGGGCATGAATTTGTTGTGTTTATTCTAATGTTTGTCATGTTAAATAATCAAGTTCAGAGACTAACAGCCGCCGAAGAAATCCATGGGGCATGGGGGAGATTTAATTTAGATTTATTGTAAGATGAATAATTGAAAAAAAAACAAAATCAAGGGAATTTACATTTAAGAGTCTATACATGTAATTACTTAATTAATAAATATGATGAAATGGCCAGCAGGAAGTCAGGTAGATAAGTATTTACTTTAAATGTTTTTTAAATATTTAATAGGAGTGCGATACAGGACTCCTACTGTAATCAAAATTCTACAAATTAAAATAAAGTATTTTGCATGGTTGTAAAATAGAACAAAAATCAAAAGTAGAGTTGGTGGTTGTAGCGACGTGAAGGCTTAACAAGTTAAAGAAAAAAAAAATAGATTTCACAAATATACAAAGCCAAATACCAATTAAAACCAGTGAGCGGAGCAGTATAGTCGGACGGGGCCGACCATATGATACCCTACACAACTACCATGGAACTCTAACTTTTGCGATTCTATATTCTGAACTGGGCAATATTTCGTGATATTTGGACCCTCTTGATCGATTATAGGCCGACAATGTAAATAGGATCAATTTAAAGGCCAACCGTTCCTCTAGTATATATTATCAACTTCCCGGGTCTATGTCCTTCAGGAGTAAATATTTTCCCTACAGAATACAATTATTTACATTTTTCACACAGAAGTTAGGGTTCATTTGACCCGCTATATATTGACCGATCTTTATCAAAAGAGGCATGCTTAATCTTTGGCCCGATCCCCTTCTCCATGCAAAAATTCGCGATGTTGTGGCCTCTTGAGCGAACAGGAAAACAGACAAAAATTATATATTTGGTCCATTTCATCCCCCAAATTCAATCCGATCTTTACTAAAAACAATAGGGGTCTGCATTAGCCAGAACACATTCTACATACAAAATTTCGTGAAGATTGGTCATAACTGCGGCATCCATCTTGTTTACAATTTAAAATGGACGGACGGACACACATGTCTAGATCGATTCAGCTAGTCGAGATATGACGATCGGTATGCTTAAAGGTGGGTCTAGGACCAATATTTCGCGGCGTTACAAACTCTCGGGGCTGCACAAAGATATAATACATTGACAACATAGTTGTGTAGGGTATAAAAATAAATAATAATATACCCTATAGGAAGTGAATATGTATAAGCATATGATATATGCAGTATCTTATTGCTTTTAAAAACCTTAAAATTGTAAACCGTTGGAGGTCGAAGCATCAGTGGGTGTCATCTTCGGTCGTAATCTAGGCTTGCTATAGGTATTGGATTAGTTTCAATGTTCGATCTCTTCATTAGAGATTTACAAAATTTTGAACCTAATAAATGTACAAGTATTCAAAATGTTGACCCTGACCCAAAATCAGATCTTCCGATCACTTCATATTTAATTTACAGATATACAAAATTTTGACAGTTTGCTCGAAAAGTTTTAGAAAGTGTTGACCGGTAAGACTAATCTTCAAATACTAAACACGTTTGGTTTAAATATTGGGACGTGTTATATTGGGTTCCAATCAAATCTTCCGTGATATTATACGGTCCTCAGCGAAATTTCGACCAATTTGTGGGGTGTAAACTATTTTATACCCTTCCCTCTGTGGTACAGGGTATTATGTCTTTGCCTTTTAGGAAACGATATAGACACATGCTTCCTTTTGAGAATATGCATATAATCACTTTCTGAATCGATTTATGCATGTCCGTCCGTCTGTCCATGTTAAATTGTAAACAAAGTACAGGTCGCATTTATGATCCGAATTGGACGAAAATTGGCATAGGTCACTTATTTGGCCCAAGGACGAACCCTATTGAAATTGGGAAAAATAGGTTCAGATTTAAATGGTATACCAAAGTCCCTATATATATTTCAATTTACACGTAATTTGGCACAGCGTAATGATTGAGGCCTAGAATGATGTGTGTTAACTTTCGTGAAAATCGGTTCAGATTTAGATATAGCTCCCATATATATTTTGGCCCGATTTAAGGTAAACGGTATACCAAAGTCCCTATATAACTTTCGATTTGCACGAAATTTTGCACATCCTAATGATTTAGGTCTATAATGATGTGTGTTAAGTTTCCTGAAAATCGGTTCAGATTTAGATATAGCTCCCATATATATTTTGGTCCGATTTAAGGTAAACGGTATATCAAAGTACATATATATCTTTCGATTTGCACGAAATTTTGCACATCCTAATGATTTTGGTCTAGAATGACGTGTTAAGTTTCCTGAAAATCGGTTCAGATTTAGATATAGCTCCCATATATATTTTCGTCCGATTTAATGTAAGTGGTGCACCAAAGTCCACGTATATCTTTCGGTTTGTGAGAAATTTGGCATAACGTACTGAATTAAGTGTAGAATGATGTATGCTAAGTTTCGGTTCAGATTGAGACATAGCTGATATATATATATATATTCCGATTTTATGTAAATTGTGCACTAAAGACCCATAGTTTGTCCGAAGTGAGATATAGCCCCCATATATTAAGATTCATCTGTTGAAAGTACCCAAAGTGGTTAAGGGTATCACATAGTCGGCCACGCCCGACTTTACAACTTTCCTTACTGGTTTTGAAATATATGCTTCTGAAGGGTTATAAATAAATTAATATTGAAAAATGTGGATAGAATATTCAAAATATCGAAATTCTTGCGGTTCTGTTATATAAATTATTATCAATGATATACATTTCTGATGCGGATTAGCATTTATGTAAACAAATTTTTTTTCTTACAATTATTTTCCTATTAATTTTCTGCATAGACATAATCCAACATAATTATTTTGTTAATGACATCATCTCAAACAGTAACAACATTTCATTTGGATGGTGACGTTTATTTATTTTGTTGTTGTTTTTTCATGCCAAACCATTTGATTAATCTCATAATGCTACAGGACATGCTGTCCTGTATGAAATCAATTTAGTCGAATCTTTTTGTCGCCATGAAAACAATTAAATTTGATTGATATTTGACACTGAATGTCTGACCGATGCTACCTCCATACCATCATCATCATCATCCACATCATCACCGTCATCACATCATACAAAATAATATCAATGCCATTTTCTTACTAATCCTTTTTATGCGTGTTGACATACATACATGCATAATGGATGTATGTGTGTACATGAGTTGGTGTGAGTTTTTTCTTTCTTGTATACAAAATAGTGTAACAGAAGTGTTTATTCATCTGTTCGCATTTTTTGCCATGTCATGGGAAAAAATTATAAAAAAAACGATTTAACAAAAAACTGGTTGTGGAGGGAATTGTAAATATTAACCCACAAAAATCATTTAAGCATAAATAAGTTGACATATTAAATATGATATTGAATTGTTTAAAAGGTACAAATTGCAAATTATTTACATTATTACTTTTTTTATCGATGAACATATCTATATTTAATACTTAAAACATATTTCTGTAAGGACTATATAAACGTGGCGTTTTAAAGGACCCAGTGTATTGATTTTAAAGAATAGTTTTCAAAGTGGATTTATCAAAGAACTATTTATTTTATTATTTTTTTCAAATACACAACCAAGAATTTTGAAAAAATGTTTTCTAAGTCCCACACAAAGAAATCAACGCCTAGGCGTTGATTTTAAAAATAGCTGAACAACGATAGCTGTAGAAAAGCGTGGATTTTTAGAAATATATTTTCATGTGCCAAGCATAAGCTGGGAATTTTATGCTTTGATTTTTAAAAAATAGTTTTTCAGGGACTCTTCTGCAGAATTCACGTTTTACAAGGACTCTTCAGATGCGTGGGCTTTTAAAAAATAATTTTTCAAGCACTCTTCAGATGCGTGGACTTTTAAAAAATGTTTTTTCAAGGAAAAGCGTGACTTTAAATAAATGCATTTTGTAAATAAATGCTTTTACAAATGATTTTAAAAAATAGTTTTTCATGGACTGTACAGAAGCGAGGTTTTTTTAAAGGAACGTTTTTCTAGGACTTCACATAAGCTCGAATTTTATAAGGCTAGTTTTTTAAAGGACTCTATAAGCTTGAATTTTATAAGAATAGTTTTTACGACTCCACAGAAGCGCGTGTTTTTTTATAAGGAATAGTTATTCGAAGATCCTACAGGAGTAGGGATTTTCAAAGTTTCCAAAACTACATTCAATAAAAAAACCGGGTCTATGTGATACCTACCCATAGATGGTCATGTCATTGATAACCGTATTAAATTAAGCGAATGATGAATCCAGTCTGATATAAATTTTGTAGACCTTAACCCAGATAACGACAGAGGTTTGTTTTTCAAAAACGTACATTTAATTTTAAAACTTACATGTTATTTTAATAAATAAAATAAAAGTTATTTTTAGCATGCAGTTATGAGAGTATGGAACAAGATACAACAAAAAAACAGTAAGGAAAGCAGTAAAGTCGGACGGGGCCGACTACATGATACCCTTCACCACTATGGGTATATTAAACAGGACTACTAACATGACATTGGATGAAATAAAATATGTGATATTTATCTAAATGTGAATCTACATAGATCTAAACATGCTATTCGTATGTTACAACGAGACAAAAGTATGTAAATCGACTTCAATGAAATATCTATAGGTCACCTGTTGGGCTATGTCTGTACTTCTAGAAAATGCAACAACGTAATTCTATGCTCAATTTTGTACGTTTTGCAAAATTTGATGTCAATCTGACTAACATGTGGAGTTTGATGCCCAATTTACTTAAAATCGAGCGAAAATATATACGGCAGCTATATCTAAATCTGGACCGATTTACACGAAACTTGGCAGACATCATTCTAGGCTTAATTAAGTACGTTATGCCAAATTTCGTGCAAATCGAAAGATATTTGTCGACTTTGGTGCACCATTTACATGAAATCGGACGAATCTATATATGGGAGCTATATCTAAATCTGGGCCGATTTTTTTCGAAACTTGGCAGACGTCATTCTATACTTAAATAAGTCAAATTTCGTGCGAATCGAAGGATATATAGGGACTTTGGTGCACCATTTACATGAAATCGGACGAAATCGAAACTTGGCAGACATCACTGTAGGCTCAATTCAGTACGTTATGCTAAATTTCGTGCAAATCGAAGGATATATAGGGACTTTGGTGCACCATTTACATTAATCGGATGAAAATATATATGGGAGCTATATCTAAATCTGGACCGATTTTTCCCAATTTCAGGGTTCGTCCTTGAGCCAAACAAATTAGCTGTACCGAATTTCATCCAAATCGGATTATAAATGCGACCTGTACTTTGTTTACAATTTAACACCAACAGACGGACAGACGGTCATGCATAAATTCTATGCATATTCTCAAAGGAAAGGGCCTATCGGAGCCCTTCAATACCGAACGAGGATTCAGACAAGGTGACAGTTTGTCGTGTGATCTTTTTAACATCCTACTGGAAAAGGTCATAGAGAAACAGAAATGGCACTCTGTACACCAAACAACACATGTTACTCGCCTACGCCGATAACATTGATATAATGGGTCGAACATTGCGAGCGGTAAAAGCCACCTTTGAACAAATTGAAAAGGAGTCTGCCAAAGTGGGTCTGGCAGTAAACGGCGAGAAGACCAAGCTGATGGTATCAACGCGCAAGACGTCCAGTAGACTCGGACCAACTGTAGAACTTGAGAACTACAGCTTCGAGGTAGTTAAAGACTTTATATACCTTGGTACCGCCACTATGGTCTAAGTAAGCAGTTTAGAAACAAGGCCACCTCCCGCCAGACCAAACTCACACTTTACAATACGCTGATACTACCCGTGCTATTATATGGATCAGAATCATGGGTACTTGCGCAAGCAGATGAGGCAGCTCTTGGGGTGTTTGAAAGAAAAATTCTCCGAAAGATCTACGGGCCGATCTGCGTCGACGGTGAATATCATGAGCTTTCCATATAAAAAGCTGCAGCGACTACGGTGGCCTACTGATGGTTCCCATAGAAGGGGAAGGCCACGAATTAGATGGAAAGACCAAGTAGAAAACATCATCTTGGAACGTGGTCTTCCAAATTGGTGGACTTGCGCACAAGACCGACGCGTTTGGAAATATTTTTTAAGCTCGGCTTATGGAACAACCGTTCTGTAACAAGCCAGCTAAGTAGTAAGTAAGTATATTCTCAAACGAAACTATGGGTCTATCTCGTTTCCTTTTGCCTGTTACAAACATATGCATAAAGACATAATACCCTGTCCCACAGTGTGGTGAAGGGTATAATATATTTGGTGAATTTGGTATACCATAGATTTATTTCAAATATTGCCAATCTAATTCGAGCATCTCTTGTACATTCTGTACAGACTGTCACAATTATGATAACTTATAATGGTATACAAATTGATATTAGAAATTCACTAAAAACCCTAAAAGCATGCTAAATTCCAGATATGTGTCGACATTATCGTCATGCACTTGCATATTTGTCAGAGTGTATTTTTTCAATACTTCCAATATTAATTGTTTTTTCCAGAGTATTTTTTTTTTTCAAATATATTTTCTTAATAATTATAATCAATAATTACCCCTCACTTGTTGGACAACGAAACCAAAAAACCTTACATCACGTACCCATTAACATTTCCATTAATATCACATTAAAGTACCCCATTGTTGAAGGATCCTATTTGTTGTTCTTTCCAATTGCATAATAAACGGCATATGTTTCATGATCTTCTTTTTAATTTCCATATTTAGTTTGGCACTTTCCTTCGCTCGTGTATACATTGCTGCTTCTTCGATATATACCATGAAAAGGTTCAGCAAACGTGTATGTAATTGACAGCAAATTATATTCAGTTAACAGATGTTAACAACAATTTTTGCCATGTTTTTTATTTATACCACAATTTCTACGTTTGACGGTGGCTGTTGTTGTGTTGGGGTCGCCTTTTACAACGACAGGAGCAAAAAACGAAAATTGCTTGAGATTCATGACATGCAAACGAATTAATGACCTTGTTAATTTGCATGTTCCTTGAGAACCCTCAACAGAAGTACCCAACGTAACTTTGCACATTTTTAATTAAAGCTATGTGTTGGTTGGATTTGTATATTTAAGGAAAGGGAATATTCCTAGATTTTTTTTTTGGGAAACCAAGGACTGGTTTAGGTATATGCGTGGGTTTACTAAGAATGTTTCCAAATGTATTAATGTTAAATTTTTTTTCCAATGATATTCTTGAAGCGCTAGAAAAGTTGAAAGATTGGATTTTTAAAGAACATTTTTCAATGACTGAATAGAGTAGAAATTCAAAAAAAAAAAGCAAAAAAAGTAGTAATGTCGAACTGGGTCGACTATATGATACCCTTCACCACTTTGGGAATATTCTACATATGTATCTTTACAGATGTTGTCTTTTCGAAGGAAGATTGACATAAAACTGAATGAACTTAAAAATGCTATCTTTATCTATAAGTAAACCGACTAACACCAATCCTTACACATGCCATTCTGCAATCAATTCCATAGATTTTAATCAAATCTCAAGCACGCTATTTGGTAAGCTTCACTGTTTAAAATGTAATATCAATCAGGCACCCATTGATTATTTGGTTTACAATCAACATGAATAGGTCGAAATTATACATTGAAGCTATGCTGTCTAAATCTGAACCGATTTCAATGAAACTTGCCCGAGATTAATTTATATTAATTTCAGTACTATTTGCCACTCGGCCTTTCTATGGGTCTTTAGAACACCATTTACTTAAAATGGGAAGAAAGTATATAGGAGCTATATGTAAATCTGAACCGATTTTCGCGAAACTTAGCACACATAAAATTTCTTGAAACTTGGCATACATCATTTTGGACCTAATTCAGTAATCTGTGCCAAATTTCGTGCAAATTAAATGATATATAGGGACAATCGTGCCCTATTTACCTTAAATCGGACGAAAATATATATGGGAGCTACGTCTAAATCTGAACCGATGTTTCCCAATTTCAATAGGGTTCGTCCTTGGGCCAAATAAGTGACTTGTACCAAATTTCATCCAAATCGGATAATAAATGCGACATGTACTTTGTTTACAATTTAACATCTACAGACGGACAGATGGATAAATCGACTCAGAAAGTGATTCTCTTGTTTTCATTTTGTCTGATAAAGTGTGCAGTTTTTATACACTACACAACTATGTTGTCAGGGTATTATAGCTTTGTGCAGCCCCACCTTTAATTATACCGATCGTCATATCTCGACTAGCTGAGTCGATCTAGACATGTGTGTCTGTCCGTCCGTCCGTCTGTCCATTATAATTTGTAAACACGATACAGGCCACAGGTATGGACCAATCTTCACGAAATTTTGCAGAAGACCCCTATTGTTTTTGGTAAAGATCGGTAATTAGGGGATGAAATGGGCCAAAAAGTTAATTTTTGTCGATTTTTCTGGTCGCTCTAGAGGCCGCAGTTATTGCCCAAACACCCCGAATTTTCGCATGGCGAAGGGGACTGGGCCAAAGAATAAGCATGCCTGTTCGGTCAATATTTAGCGGGTCAAATGGACCCTGGCTTTTGTGTGAAAAATTACAAAATTTGTATTGTATGGTGTATATGTTTACGCCTGAAGGATATAGAGCCGAGAAGTTAATACTTTATCCAAGAGGAGTGATTGGTCTTTAAATTGATACCAATTTTATTGTCGTATATACACGGATGTGGGAGCTATACGTAAATATTTACAGGTACTTACGTATACAGATATTATTTAATAAAACATTACCACACTAGAGAGCGGAACTATAGCGCAGATCGCTTTGAAATGTTTCATGCGGTTTCAGTTATGGTCAAGAACAAAACCTATAATTTTCGGTGATGATCAGATAATAATTTTGGGATGAAGTGGACCGAAAACTTATTTTTTGTGTTTTTGCGAGTCGATCTACAGGCCACAAGCCGAACATCACAACACAATCCACGATGAAGGGAATCTCGATAAGTAATTAGAAGGGCTGTACTGAATATTGGTATTATTCGGAAAATATGTCAGTGTAAGGAAGAGGTGCTGTTGACCTCTAATCGGTAAAGAGGGTGCAACTATCACGAAATATTACCCAGGCTCGGAATAAAAATCCGTAAAAAATAAAGTTATGTGGTAGTGGTGTAGGGTATCGCACGGTCGGCCACGTTAAAATAATAAAATAAATAATTGTTTGTTCCAAGTATTACTAGAATGTGTGCTCCGCTCACTGCTCTAACAGTATTCTCAAAGAAATAACTCAGATTTGTTTCATTTTTTTTCAAGTCCACACTTTTGTCCTTCGGTGAAGTAAGCAAATTCCATCCAATTCGTATCAAAATTGCGATGTCTATTTTTTTTTTAATAATAAATGGTGAGATAGACAGACGGACACGCATAATTTGCATTCAGAATGTGTCGTTACGTTATTCACGGAATATGAAATTAATTGGGGGGGAGGGGTCGTATTAGTAATGTAGTGGTTTATAAATGATAGTTCATAGTAAGTATACGCCGTGGAGAACTGAAATCTAAAATTTTATAATAAGTTGATAACTAAATAAATTTTAAACAACCCTTTTTAATTTGTCCACTGACATTGAAAAGTTTTCATTTTTTAAATTTCCACAGAAGTCCCATTATACCGAAATAAAAAATCAACAACAAAAATAATTACAAGATGAAATCAACCATATTTGTTTATAGTTTTCCGCAATATTATCATTTTGGCACGTTATCAATAATGCAATTGCAGCTGAAATAAGCCAACGATATTAATGTGTTCTTTAAACTTTAGACAGCCGTTTTGTTTGAGGCATTTTTTTTGTATCTGTGTGAAAAGTTTCTGCAACATAACGTTGTTTCATGTTTCTGTTTCCTTTTTGTTTTCACTTTGAAAGTGGCTTTTCAATTCACATTTATATTGCCCGACATGCAATTCACATTATATAATGTGATATATTGCTGAACATTACAATTCCATTTATATAAACATTTAAGTGGCTGTAAACAATAACTTTTTGCGTTGTGTGTGATTGTGTGACAGTGTACAGTTCCGGGGTTTCGGTGTGTTTTATTTTTTACATGGTTTGATTTTATATTTTCTTTTCTTTTTTAATGCATTTTAAGGATAATTAATGAATATTGCAATACAGACACGTGTGCATAACATCTAATTTAAAAATCCTCTGGACAATAATATTTTTTCGCCTGTGGACCTAGTCCCACATATCAAACATTTATTCCAGGGATTTAAATATTTCCAAAGTCATGACCTTCATAATTAAATCGCTTTAATTGATGTTTACAAAATTCCCTTTATCGAACACATTTCAGTTTTTTTTTTAATTCCTTAATTACATTCGATGTTCCATTTTGTAATCCTTCATGTTTTCAATTATGTAAATCTCCTTAAGAGCCAGCAATATTATTTGTGTAATAGTCTTAAAATGTGGCCCTTACTTAATTTACTTATTGAACATTTCTATGTAGACATTTCGCAAATCGTTATTTAAATATTCCCTTTAAAAGTCTACACCAAATTCTAAAATAAGTTACTTAAATATTTATTTGGAATTTTCTGGCAACCTTTGTGGCGCAAAATAATTGGACTTTTGTGACATAGGTGGTCATGTTGCCTTTGTTTAGTCGCTGCAGTAAGTGTCACCATGCCGTGTAAATGTTCAACAGAAGGATATCGAAATTTATTGTATAAAATTGTAAGTTTATAGCAGGCGGAACAGCACCTTTGCAGAGCCTTTGCAGTAAAAGTGAAATATATTGATTCGGGTGACACGGCAAACATTTTTACTAAACGGGTCACATAATGTATCAATTATTTGTTCATTTATTACTAATATGTATTATATGAATATCAGGTTGAAAAATTCTGAAACCCGGTTATTTGTTCTTGGAGAGTTTTTTTTAAATCTTAAAAGCAACATATTGTGTAGAATATTGGGAGGATCTTGTGATAATTGGAGGCCGGTTCGATTAATTATGGACGAGAAGGACACACAAGGAATCGAGTTAGAAGGACGAAATGTTCTACAAAAAATCATAATTTTATTATACTGCAGGAATGTAATCTCCATTAAAAAATGCACACAATAGCTACAAATCATGCTAGAGCTTCATGTGTAATAAGACCGCACCATACCTCCGAACTTTGGCCTATGGCGATTTTATTTTTTATTTTTGAATAATTCGCTGTACAGCCGGCTTGTCACCCAAAGACTTCCTTTTCGTCTTCAAAGGATACTGTTGACATTGCTTAATTATCATTATTATACCCTATACAACTATGTTGTCAGGGTATTATAACTTTGTGCAGCCCCAAAAGTTTGTAACGCTGCGAAATATTGGTCCTAGACCAACCTTTAAGTATACCGATCGTCATATCTCGACTAGCTGAGCCGATCCTGACATGTGTGTCCGTCCGTCCGTCTGTCCATTATAATTTGTAAACACGATACAGGCCACAGTCATGGACCAAATTTCGCGAACTTTTGCATGTATGATGGGTTCTGGCCAAAGAAGACCCCTAATTTTTGTCAGTTTTTCTGGTCGCTCCAGAGACCGCAGTTATGGTCCGAACATCGTGAAATTTTACATGGAGAAGGGGATCGGGCCAAAGAATAAGCATGCCTGTTTTAATAAAGATCGGTAACTATTTAGCGGGTCAAATAGACCCTGACTTTTGTGTGAAAAATTACGAAATTTTTATTCTGGGGCGTATATACTTGCTCCTGAAGGTCATATACCCGAGAAGTTTATAGTATATCCAAGAAGAGTTGTTGACCTTCAAATTAATAACAATTATATGGCTGTATGTACTCTGGTGTGGGAATTATACGTAATTTGGTTAGGGTTTTTGTGCATAGTAGTACTATTACTCCATTAGAGGACGGAAATGTCGCGCTGATCGCTTTGAAATTGTACATGAAGTGCCGATTATGGTCAAGGACGACGCCTATAGTTTTCGGTGAAGTTGAGATTTTATTCAGGGGATGCAATGAACCGAAAAATTTAATTTTTTGTCAGATTTTCTAATCGCTCTAGAGGCAATTATTATATGCAGAACATCACATATTTTACAAGATGAAGGGGATCTACAAAATACTTAGAGCGGCTGTTTAGATGATGATCGGTCAATATTCCAGGGTCAAATCAACCAAAACCTAAAGTGACCAATTATTTTACTTTACGGCGTATTCAAGAAAAAAATTTTGGAAAATATGCCAAGCTTAGAAAGTGGTAACAAGTGTGCAAATATCACGAAATATTGCCCACGCTCAGAATATAGAACCGTAGAATGTTTGATTTTCGTGGTAGTTGTGTAGGGTATCATATGGTCGGTTCGTCCGACTATACTGCTCCGCTCACTGCTTAATCCAGCTTTTGACATAGCTCCCATATAAAGGTAAAATCGGAATTTCGTGCAAATCAAATGATATATAGGGACTTTGGTGCACAATTTATATTAAATCGGATGTTGCACTAAAGTCCCTATACATCTGTCAATTTGCACGAATTTGTAAATAAATTCAATTTTTTTTAAAATGATGTGTGTTAAGTTTCGTGATCAAATTGTATATACCTACATATATATATATATATATATATATATAGATCCTATATATTCCGTGTTTTTCCACGAAAATTTATTTCCCTGATAAAAAAAGTCAGAATTATTTGTTATATGAAAGCTATGACCGTGAAAATGTTCAGATATATGAAATAACATATATTTTCTATTGGTATTAAAATCTACAAGAACTATTATCACTACATTCCGAACCTTAATATGCTCAAATATGGACAATTTCAAATACACATACATATATATTTTTGCTTATAAATGTTGGTTTGTATAATGCTGTGGTGCTAAATTTAAGACATATATATGTACTGTGGCATAACGTTGAGATTTCACACACACACACACACA
This sequence comes from Musca vetustissima, assembly GCF_032173495.1. Taxonomy (NCBI): domain Eukaryota; kingdom Metazoa; phylum Arthropoda; class Insecta; order Diptera; family Muscidae; genus Musca; species Musca vetustissima. The sequence continues at coordinate 27,966 of NW_026888606.1, forward strand.
CACAGAAACAACTATTAGTGTGATTCAGCTCAGCCTGCTAAGGTCAAAACAAGAATCCCGTGTAACATGACCTTTGGCCAACACATACCTTATAACTTCTATAGAAAATCCGCTATCAATATTAGTAGTGAGTGGGTATGTTTGATTTTCTGCCCTGCAGATAGCATGTGTTTGATGGACATACAAAAGTACTCAGCCATATATGTATGTGTATGTGTTTGAGAGAGTGTTTGTGTTCATGTATGGATATGGCTATATTGTGTTACCATTAAAGTGGGAAATTGATGTGCTCTGGCACTTAAACAAATTAACTGGGAATATGTAACAACAATACATACATGAGTTGGACGTTTGAACGCTGTGGACATCACAAATTGTTCTCCATGAAAGGAAACAAATGCACGTGAATTGGTCATGTACAATAAAGTGTTTGAAAAATGTAAATGAACCCTTGCAGATGAAATTTGTAAGCTACCACTATTTTGTTTCGTTCGTTTTTCTATTTTTTTTTTTTTTTTACAAATATTTAAAAGTGGTCCATTGCTTAGAGTGAAAATAAATGCCCAAAAAAAGAAACAAGGTTAAAGTCTAACATAGAAAGGTTGTCATATTTTACACATCTCTTCTTGTACTGGTTTTGATAAAGGACCGTAAAAACTAATGCCAGTGGATTTTGTTAATGCTAAGGCCACACCAAAAGGACATCTGGTACTTATAGGTATTTCTTTTTTTGTCTTGCCTGCCTTTTTTGATTGTATGGTTTCGCAGGCAGGGATTTTCATAGATATCAAAAGGATTATCTTAAGAGATGTAGAAAAGTGTGTGTGGGTATACAATGTGTGGCTTTCTTAACAAACAAGGAAACAATAAAATGAATTTCCTTTAAATCAAAGGTAAGACTATTTTTATTACTATTGTCTATTGCAAAGATTTCGTTTAAGGGGACCCCCCCCCATTCTCGGTGTCAAAAATTTTTTTGATTTAATTCGAATCTACTCTAATTCTAGAATGTCCCTACAAAATTTCAAGTGAAAATCTCAAAAACTCTTAAAGATATAGCCGATTTATTGTGTTAGCATCAAGTGACGGCTAAAGGGCTTCTCAAACTTTAAACGCGTTTTTCTCAAAACGAATGGCGGGCACGATAACTCAAAAACTAATAATCCAATCGGTTTCAAATTTTGACACGTTTCTCTGGGAGTGTGTAGCTCTCGTATGAACTAGGATAAAGCTAATCGGTGAAGATCTTCCTTATTTTTTAACTTAGTTTGTGGTAAAAAATAGGCGATTTTCCATAAAAATTTTTTCAAAGTTCCGCCATTTTGTTAATTGTTGTGCGAAGTCAATAATCCTAGTTCATACGAGAGCCAGACATGTCCTCTTTCTAAAACAGTTGGAATTTTCGGATTTCGATGTTCCAGTGAGGAGTTATCATGCCCGCCATCGAAAATATGGACTTTTCTTTGAACCCAAAAACAACAACAAAACAACAACAACAAATTTTTGTAAATTATTTTTCTTCCTTTTTAAATCTTCAAATATATATGTGCCAAGTTACAAACCTTAACAAGCATTGGTATTCATTTACCAGCCCATTTAAAATCTTAAAAATAAAAAATCGAGAATGGGGGGGGGTTCCCTTAATAAAAAGTAAGTGAGGACTAGGATTTTAAGTGTATATAAACGTAAGTCTACCCTATTGTCCTTATGAGCAATTTGATGGAAGGAAGAACGAGAAATACGTTAGTCAGACATTTGTGTGGAAAACCGAACACCCTTCACCAATTTGGGTATATTCTACATATTTATGCTATGTATTGAAGATTGCCAAGATATTGAAAAAATTAAAATATGTGATCTCTATCTATAAGTGAAATAACCGACATCAATCCATACACATGCCTTTCTGCCACCAATGTTAAATTTCATTTCATTCGGCTAGATTTAGAGTCCTTTACGTACAATGGGACAAATTTATGTAAACCGATTTATTGCATACTTGATATTCGCTAGGGCGCAATTAGACAACCGTTCGAAATAAATATGAAAAGTATGCCAACTTCAAAAAAAAAAAAAAAAAAAAAAAAAAAAAAACGCGATAACGTCATTCTAATCTCATTTTGGTACTTTGTGCAAAATTTCGTGTCAATCGAACAAACATTAGGAGTTTTGTGCATCCTTTACCTAAAATCGGACGAAAATATATAGCTTTATCTAAATCTAAAACGATTTTAACAAAACACACTACACATCATTCATCGGACGAAGAAATATATGGGAGCTACATCTAAATCTGAACCGATTTCTACGAAATTTAACACACATCATTCTATACGTTATTCAGAACGTTATGACAAATTTCGTGCAAATCGAACGGTATACAGGGAATTTTGTACATCACTTACATTAAATCGGAAGCTATATCTAAATCTGAATCTAATTTCACGAAACTTAACACATATCATATTATACTCTATTTCGTGCAAATCGAACTTAGACTTAATTAATTTCGCTATGCCAAATTGCGTACAAATCGAAAGATATGTAGGGACTTTGGTGAACTATTTACATTAAGTCGTATGAAAAATATGTATACGACCTATATCTAAATCTGAACCAATTTTTTTCCCATTTCAATAGGGTTCGTCCTTGGGCTTGGGAGCATAAATTCGACTTCTACTTTGTTTACTATTTAACACGGACAGACGGACGGACATATATATGCAAGCATATGCACAAAGACGTAATACCCTGTACCACAGTGTGGTGGAGGGTATAAATAGCCCCCATCAATATTTGACCGAAATAGAATTTTATTATTATTAGGAATATAAAATTTCTGAGATCTTCAGTTAATATTTCTGGGAAGGCTTTTGAATCTATATTGAAGATAGTTGTACGGACAAATTCTTAATCCTCTGATTATATGAAACGTTGTATTACAGTCACTTCCTTTGGAAAATTAAGCTAGGACCTTAAAACTACTGAAAATGGCTCGGAATCTGCATATAGCATCAAAAAATTAACTTATATTCTACATGTTTGAGCTTCAGCTTGTCTGAGAAATACAGATTATACTTCAGCCTGTCTACGAAATGATCTCGGCTTTAGGTCCTTCATGAAAGTTTCCCTAAAATTTAGCTCAGCTGTATAACAAACCCAGTGTTCATCAGCTCTTCTATGACAGACCACTTGGACTTTATTTTGTCTATTAAAGATGCCCTGTTTCATCTCTTCTATGAAGCACACTCCCCAACAACAGGCCGTCTATGAAATACTCCCTGGCTTTCATATTGTCTATGAAAGACTTCATGAACTTTCAGCTCGTTTATTATACCCTACACAACTATGTTGTCAGGGTATTATAGGTTTGTGCAGCCCCAAAAGTTTGTAACGCCGCGAAATATTGGTCCTAGACCCACCTTTAAGTATACCGATCATCATATCTGGACTAGCTGAGTCGATCTAGACATGTGTGTCCGTCCGTCCCTCTGTTCCATTATAATTTGTAAACACGATACAGGCCACAATTATGGACCAATCTTCACGAAATTTTGCATGTAAGATGGGTTCTGGCCAATGAAGATCGGTTAATAATTAGGGGATAAAATGAACCAAGTACTAAATTTTTGTCGATTTTTCTGGTCGCTCCAGAGGCCGCAGTTGTGGTCCGAACATCGTGAAATTTTACATGGAGAATGGAATCGGGCCTAGGAATAAGCATGCCTGTTTTGATAAAGATCGGTCAATATTTAGCGGGCCAAATGAACCCTGACTTTTGTGAAAAATTACAAAATTTTTATTCTGGGGTGTATATACTTGCTCCTGAAGGACATATACCCGAGAAGTTGATAGTATATCCAAGAGGAGTTGTTGACCTATATGTACTCTGATGTGGGAGTTATACGTAATTAGTAATGGTGACAATGTGCATAGTATTACTATTACTTCATTATAGGACGGAAATGTCGTGCTGATCGCTTTGAAATCATACATGAATTTCCGATTATGGTCAAAGACGACGCCTATAGTTTTCGATAAAGTTGAGATTTCATTCAGGGGGTGCAATAAATCGAAAACTTTAATTTTGTCAGATTTTCTAGTCGCTCTAGAGGCATTATTACATGCAGAACACCACATATTTTACAAGGTGAAGAGGATCTGACCAAATACTTAGAGCGGTTGTTCATGATCGGTAAATTTTCCGAGGGTGATCAACCGAAACCTAAAGTGACCAATTTTTTATTTTATGGCGTAAAAATGCACTTCAAGAAAAAACAATTATGGTTATAAAGTGGAGTTGTTGATCTATAATCGGTAAAAATGGCGCAAATATCACGAAATATTACCCAGGCTCAGAATATAGTGGTAGTTGTGTAGGGTATCATATGGTCGGCACCGTCCGACTATACTGTTCCGCTCACTGGTTATTATTATTATTACCTGGGCTGGTCTCCGAAGTATGCCTATGAAATACTCCCAGAACTTCAGCTCGTCTACGAAAGAGTCTCTGGCCTTTAGCTCGTATAGAGACTCCCTCATCTTTAGCTGGTCTACGAAAGACTACCTGGAGTTCAGTTCATCTATGTAGGACTCCCTTCTTCAGTTCATCTATGAAGTTACCCTGGTCTTCCGCTCAATCATGAAAGACTCTTTGGTCTTCAGCTCATCTATGAATGACTCTCTGCTTCAGCTAATCTATGAAAGCCACCCTGGTCTTCATTTCGTCTAAGAAAGACTCTCTGGTCTTCAGCTCGTCTACAAAAGACTCTCAAGTCTTCAGCCCGTCCAGAGACTCCCTTATCTTCAGCTGGTCTACAAAAGACTACCCGGCTTTCAGCTCCCCTGCGACAAACTCCCTGGCATTAAGCTAGTCTATTATAGACTCCCTGGCCTTTAGCTCATCTATGAGGGACTCATTTCTTCAGCTCATCTATGAAAGCCACTCTGGTCTTCAGCTCGTCCATGAAAGACCCTTTGGTATTCAGCTCGTCCATGAAAGACTCGTTGGTCTTCAGCTCATCTATGAAAGACAACATGGATTTAGCTCGTCTATGCAATACCCCCAGCTCTAGTTCTGATATGAAAAATTGTCACTATCAGATCTTCTGTGGAAAATCCACAACCTCAACAAAAATCTTCACTTCGTTCATAAACTTCAATTTCGGAAGCTTTATTACAAAAAAAAATTCTTCTTAATTATATCCTACACAACTATGTTATCAGGGTATTATAGCTTTGTGCAGCCCCAAAAGTTTGAAACGCCGCGAAATATTGGTCCTAGACCTACCTTTAAGTATACTGATCATCATATCTCGACTAGCTGAGTCGATCTAGACATGTGTGTCCGTCCGTCCGTCTGTCCATTATAATTTGTAAACACTATACAGGCCACAGTTATTGACCAATCTTCACGAAATTTTGCATGTAGAATGGGTTCTGGCCAATGAAGACCCCTATTGTTTTGGAAAAGGTCGGTTAATATTTAGGGAATGAAATTGACCAAATACTAAATTTTTGTCGGTTTTTCTTGTCGCTCCAGAGGCCACAATTATGGCCCGAACGTCGAAATTTTACATGGAGAAAGGGATCCGGCCTAAGAATAAGCATGCCTGTTTTGATAAAGATTGGTCAATATTTAGCGGGTAAAATGGACCCAAACTTTTGTGTGAAAAATTACAAAATTTGTATTCTATGGCGTATATATTTGCCCCTGAAGGACATAGACCCGAGAAGTTGACAATGCTTACGTATTCAGATATTATTTAGTAACCCATTAGCACACTAGAGGGCGGAAATATAGCGCTGATCGCTTTGAAATGTTCCATGAGGTTCCAGTTATGGTCAAGGCCAACGCCTATAATTTTCGGTGATGATCAGATAATAATTTTAAGATAAAGTGGACCGAAAACTTAATTTTTTGTGTTTTTTTTTCGAGTCGATATATAGGCCACAATTATAAGACAACATCACAACACAACCCACGGGGAGTGGAATATGGACATGTACCGAATATTAGAAATATTCAGAAAATATGTCAGTGTAAGGAAGAGCTGTTGATCTCTTATCGGGCAAGAGGGTGCAAATATTACGAAATATTGCCCAGGTTCGGAATAAAAATCCGCAGAATGATAGAGTTCTGTGGTAGTTCTGTAGGGTATCGTATGGTCGGCCCCGTCCGACTATACTGCTCCGCTCACTGGTTTGTCTATAAATATCCTTTATTCAATATTTATTTTCTGTGTCGCACCGCTTCTATATACATGCATCGTATCTTCCCATTCATAATTAATTTATAATAAACTTATTATGGCATAGAAACTATAAGGGAATATGCAATACAGAACTTTGCAAATAATTTCCATTTCTTTTATACGAAGTTATCAATTCTCAGAGAAGACGTTTATTTGAATTTTACATATGGAAAGTGCTCAATAAATTTTCTTTTGTTTCGGCATTTTGGCATATGCAATGGCATTGTAATTCATTTCGTTCTCAAATATTGGACTATTGATAAAAATGGATTAAGTACCATATGATAATAAATAATATTTTCAATATTAGTTGAATATTCGTGGTTTGGGATTTCAAATAACATTGCTGTAATAAACCTATATAAATATGTGACTTATTTAGTTATTTATTTTTTTTTGTTATGTGGACTTAATACTTTTCTACATAAAAAATATTGCATATCCACATTCAATATGCTGTACAAGGAATATATTCGTATGCATTCTACAAATTGACACTAGTTGTTGTATTCGATTTTAAAACATATGCATGCACATGCATATCTAAATATATGTATCTCTTCTTCAATCGATTTTACTTTATCCTATTTGTTATTTTTTTTTATCATTCGAAAAATATTCAGTTAACAGACAAATTGAATTCGATTTAGACACGTTATTTTCCAAATAGTACAGACATACTTATATGTCGGAAAACTTCTATTGAATAGAGAACATGCTGTTGTTGTTAGTCTGTCGAACATATCAAGAATTTGTTTATGAAAACAAATTACAACATAATCATACACATTTATTGGCCAATTTCTTTAAACACTTAGCAAAAATCTGTGTATAATTAACAAACTTATGAAATATCAATCAGCGGGGAATGCAAGGGATTTTTGTGAACACAATTATAACATGTGTTGAAGCCAAGTGGATGGGTTATCAATATCTTAATATTTAAAATTTCACTTTTCATGGATTATTTAGATAACAGCTGAAGGGTAGGAATATTGCTATAGAAGCATTTAAGATCCGATAGCTTTTATACCCTTCACCACACTGTGGTACAGGGTATTATGTCTTTGTGAGATAGACCCATGGTTCCTTTTGAGAATATGCATAGAATCACTTTCTGAGTCAATTTGCGCATGTCCGTCTGTCCGTCCGTCCATGTATTTTTGTTAAAAAAGTACAGGTCGCATTTATGATCCGATTTGGATGAAATTTGGCGCAGGTCATTTAAATGGCCAAGGACGAACCCTATTGAAATTGGGAAAAATCGGTTCAGATTTAGATATAGCTCCCATATATATTTTTGTCCGATTTAAGGTAAATAGTGTACCAATGGATTAGGTCTAGAATGATGTGTGTTAATTTTCCTGAAAATCGGTTCAGATTTAGATATAGCTCCCATATCTATTTTCGTCCGATTTAAGGTAAATGGGATAACAAAGTTACTATATATCTTTCGATTTGCACGAAATTTTCCACAATCCAATGATTTTGGTGTAGAATGATGTGTGTTAATTTTCCTGAAAATCGGTTCAGATTTAGATATAGCTCCCATATATATTTTCGTCCGATTTAAGGTAAATGTTATACCAATGTCCCTATATATCTTTCGATTAGCACGAAATCTTATGATTTGTCCGAAATTTGGCATAGCGAAATGAATTAGATCTAAGATGATGTGTGTTAGGTTTCCTGAAAATCGGTTCAGATTTAGATATAGCTCCCATATATATTTTCGTCCGATTTAATGTAAACGATGTACTAAAGTCCCTATATATCCTTCGATTTGCACGAAATTCGGCATATCGTACTTAATTAAGTCTAGAATTGTGCACGTTAAGTTTCGTGAAAATCGGTATGGATTTACATATAGCTCCTATATTAATTTTCGTCCGATTTAATGTATATGGTGTACCAAAGTCCCTATACATATTTCGATTTGCACAAAATTTGGCATAGTGTACTGAAATGAGTCTGGAGTGATGTGTGTAAAGTTTCCTGAAAATCGGTTCAGATTTATATATAGCTCCTATATATTATTTCTTCAGATTTTATGTAAATTGTGCACTAAAGACCCAACGTTTGTCTGATTGCCACACAATTTTGTACAATAAACTGTAGTTAATATAAGTTAACCTCATTCTCATTGAAATCGGTTCAGATTTTGATGTAGCTTCTACATATATACTTTCGTCCGATTTTACACAAAATTGACACAAATTTTGCACATCGTACTAAAGTTTTGAAATGTTGAAAATTTTGAAATTGGTTAAGATTTGGATAGAGCTTCTATATATATATTTTCTCCCGAGTTTTGGTAATTTTGTCCCATTGTAAGAAGCAACCCTATATCTGAACAAATGAAAAATTTAGTATAGGTTGCAGAATTCGACGTCTGTTAGCATTCATCTGTTGAATATACTCAAAGTGGTGAAGGGTATCATATAGTCGGCCCCGCCCAACTTTACTTCTTTCCTTACTGGTTATACATCCATTATAAATGAGCCTAAGCAGGGAACCTTTCTCAGGCGAGCTGTAGAAGACAATCTTTCATATACGTCCTGAAATGAGAGAGTTTTTTGTAGACCTGCTAAGACAATTAATTTTTTATAGACCAACAAAAGAACATGGAGACATTCACTGATGAGCTGAAGACCAGTGATCCTTTAATAGACAATCTGAAAGCCAGAGGATAATTAATAGTCGAACTGGAGACAAGAAATTCTTGATAGGAAAACTAAAGGCGTGGGAGATTCTCACAATCGTATTGCATCAACGAGCTTTTCTGAAAGTCGTGGAGCTGAATGCCAAACGGTCCTTAATAATCGAGCAGAATAAAATACCAAAAAAATCTTTCATAAACTATCTGAAGCAGGGAGTTTTTCTGAGAGGCGCTAAAGTCCAGAGAGTATTTCATAGAAGACCTGCAGTAGGAGATCTTTCATAGATAAACTTAAGATCAGAGGCGAGAAGTTTTCATAGGAGATTTGAAGAAAGGAGTCTATCACAGACGAAGGCCATGGCATCTTTAGTAGACGAGCTGATTTTCAAGGATTTTCAATAGCCGAGCTGAAGCAGATAGTTCATAGACAAATTGAAGTCATTGATAGACTAGGGAGTCTTTCAAAGATTACCAGGCTAGGCAGTCATTGATAGACGAGCTGAAGGCCAGGGAGTCTTTCATCGCCCTACAAAAAGGAGATGAAGAGTTTTTCATAGGGAAGTTGAATCTAAAAGTCTTTCTTCGACGAGCTGAATAAACTGAAGGAGAGATATTCTTTCAAAGTCCAAGGAGTGTCAAGGCCAGGCAGTCTTTCATAGACGGGCGGAAGAAGAGAGCATGCAGTAGACGGGTGAAACCAAGGAATCTTACATAGATGAGTAAAAACATCGATCTCAACGAAATCAAGGAGTCTTTCATAGTTGAGTAAAAACATGGATCTCCACGAAAATTTAAATACAAGTTCCAACAGCGAGTATTTATAGGCGAGATTTAGCGGGGAGTCTTTCATAGATTAGTTAAAATGTAGAATATTTTATGGGCTCTAAAGCATTGAATCTTAATAGACAAATTGAAGGTCTGATATATCCTATAGAAGAGATAAATCCCAAGGGGATTGAACTTGGATTTTAAATGCACGAGCTGAAGGGGTCTGTAAATGGAATTTAGTGGAATATAGGGTCTGTGGTTCGTAGGCGAATTTAGTGGAACTGAGCACATAAGGACGAGTTAAAATGTGGGGAGTTTTTATAGACGACAAGGGAGTCTTTATAGATTCGTGAAGGCCTGGGTGTATATTTAGAGGAATGAAGATAACCTTCATCATTCCTCCCTTGCAAATTTTATTTTATGTACACACATAAAGATAGCCCACATATGACATGGACCCCATATAAAGGCACAGCCTTTTTTTAGAATATTCTTTAAGATGTGGCTGTAGTAGCGCAGATTACCAACAGGGTCTAACGACGTTTTTTTATACTTTTTAACTGCTTTCTTATGGCATTAAAATATTATGCCATATAATAGAAATATGTGTAGCGTAATTTTTCTTCGATATTTTCCTTCCCCTTTTCCTATGAAAAAAGGCCATAACAACTTCGGTGAACTTTGATAATTATATGTGTAATATTAAACATTCCTGTAATATTAACAATGTCTAATATTCAAATATTTCTCGCTTTACTTTTCATAGGAATTTGTTTAAAAATACTTCTTTCAAGGTTAAACGTTGATTACGAAATCATTTTCAATCTGCCTTACAATATTATGTTAATTATATACATTAGATATTTTTCTAATAATGATACACAAAATAAAACCAGTGAGCGGAGCAGTATAGTCGGACAGGGCCGACCATATGATACCCCACACAACTTCCACGAAAATCTATTTTTCTGTGGATCTATATTTTGAGCTTGGGCAATATTTTGCGATATTTGAGCCATCTGGACCAACTAGAGGCCAACAATAATAACCAATTTTCAGTACAGCCCTTTTAATTACTTGTCCTGATTCCTTTGCTTTGTGTTGTGATCTTCTTCTTCCCATTGGAGCCTATAGACATCGACTGGAAAACACACAAAAAATTAAGTTTTCGGTCCAATTCATCACAATATAATTATTTGATCGCCGCCCTGTAGTGTGTTAAAGGGTTACTAATTAATATGTTAATACATAAGCACTTGTAAATATTTAAGTGTAACTGAATCGTGTTTACAAAATATAATGGACAGACGGACGGACACACATGTCTAGATCGACTCAGCTAGTCGAGTTGTGACGATCGGTATACTTAAAGGTGGGTCTGGGACAAATATATATATATATATATATATATATTGGAGCTATATTTAAATCTGAACCGATTTTCACGAAACTTAGCACACATCATTCTGGATCCAATTCAGTACCCTATGCCAGACTTCGTGCAAATTGAATGATATATAAGGACTTTGGAGACCCATTTACCTTAAATCGGACGAAACTATATATGGGAGCTAATCTGAACCGATTTTCACGAAACGTAGCACACTTCATTCTGGACCTAATTCAGTACTTTGTGCCAAATTTCGTGCAAACCGAATGATATATAAGGACTTTGGAAACCCATTTACCTCAAATCGGACGAAACTATATATGGGAGCTATATATAAATCTGGACTGATTTTTAGAAACGTAGCTCACTTCATTCTGGACCCAATTCAGTATCATATGCCAAATTTCGTGCAAATCGTATGATATATAGGGACTTTGTTGCACTATTTATACAAAATCGGACGAATCTATATATGGGAGCTATATCTAAATCTAAATCTGAACCGATTTTCTCGAAACTTGGCACACATCATTCTAGATGTAATTCAGAACTCTGTGCCAAATTTCGTACCAATCGAAAGATATAGAGGGACTTTGGTGCCCCATTTACCTTAAATCGGACGAAAATATATATGGGAGCTATATCTTAATCTGAACCGATTTTTCCCAATTTCAATAGGGTTCGTCCTTAGACGAAATAAGTGGCTTGTGCCAAATTGCATCCAAATCGGATCATAAATGCGACCTGTACATTGTTTACAATTTAACATCTACAGACGGACGGACAGACGGACATGCGTAAATCGACTTAGAAAGTGATTCTATGCATATTCTCAAAAGGAACCATGGGTCTATCTCGATCCCTTTTGCCTGTTACAAACATATGCACAAAGACATAATACCCTGTACCACAGTGTGGTGAAGGGTATAAAACTCTCTTCTTCGAATTCAAGACAACGCATAAAATATTCATTAGCTGACATTTACCGTATTTCTGTAATTGTGTAGGTTGTCTCTTGTTCAAGCGGAAATCTTAGAATTGGCTTTAGCAGAAGAAAAAAGTCATTTGTTATAAAAATTATAATTAAAACGACACGCCAAACACACACAGTCACTGAAACGAATTCACGGAAAATGACACTTGCTTCTAGGCTTTGTAGGAAAAATATACTTTTAGTATGGCGACGAAAAAAAAAGAAAACAGTGAAAAATCTACGTAAAATTAATTATTTTCTCTCTTTCAGATTTTCCTTTATTTTGTAACATAAATTGTTAACAGAAAACCTTTTAACGGATACAATGGCTTTGAAAATGTAATTATGTGTGTACGGGCCTTTGTGATGAACAAGAACAAGTCCAAAACAAAACAAAATGACACCAAGCGTATAGTTTTTATCATAGCATTTATCATATTTAAATAAGGAAATGAATTCAATGATGTTTAGTTAGTGTGATAAAGATAGGATCAAATGAACCAAGCTAGATGACTTATTTCAGTACGCTATGCCAAATTTCGTGCAAATTTAATAATATATAGGTAGTTTGGTGCCCCATTTACCTTAAATCGGCCGAAAATATATATGGGAGCTATATCTAAATCTGAAACGATTTTTCCCAATTTCAATAGGTTTCGTCCTTGGGCCGAATAAGTGACCTGTGCCAAATTTCATCCAATTCGGATGATAAATGCGACCTGTATTTTGTTTGCAATTTACAATGAACAGGCGAACAGGCATGCATATATCGACTTAGAAAGTGATGTTGCCTGTTACAAACGTATGCACAAAGACATAATACCTCGTAGCACAGTGTGGTACAAAAAGCCAGGTTCGAGAATGAACTATATCGGACAGCATTTAGACCTAGCCCGTATATAAAGCCACCAACTGATTTAATATTAAGCGTGAATGAAGGCATTGATATACAAAATTAAAATATTAGCTTCGAAATTGGGGCCGGTATACCCTTTATTAGACACAACCCCTTCATATTATGAAAACACCAAATATTCGCTAATTTCTACGGTCAATATTGGTCCCGCTTTAGGAATGCCTAATATAACTTTGTTCTCTAGATAGCCGTATTTTTAGGATTTCATAAGAATTCATTATGAACCATACCATTGCAGTCGAAGTCGAACTTTCACCGAAAAACTTTTTTTTAGATCTTCTCGGCCTCACATAAAATGTTGATTCCACAGTTGATCCGGTGTCCTACCGACAGAATATTTTGTATACATATAAGTAAAATTAGTAAAGACAACATCAATTTGCTTAATTTAATTTAATATAAATAAATATTGAATCTCTTGAATCTCAGAGCATCTCTTGTACATACTCAAAGTGTTGAAGGGCATAGTATAGTCAGTCCCTTTCATTTTTGGTCCTCTCCTTACTTGAGTTTAATTACCGTTTTTCCTGCCTCTAAAATACAATTTTGTTTTTCTTTATTTTTTATTGGCAACATTTAATTGTCTTGTTTAAAATTAATTTTCTACAAACTACAAACCAGTATCTTCTATTTATATTAGCCTATTGTGTAGGTGTTAAAATAAAATCTTAATAAAAACGGCTAATGAACACGATATTGCCCTTTTGACATGTGAACGATTTTGAAAAGCTGGCAATAAAACCATTTGAATTCATTAAATGAAATCAATTAAAAACTAATCAGGTAAAATTATAATTTGAACAATGCACTATATTGAAAATACATAATAAGGTTTCCAAAATCATTTGTAAAATTAAATTTTACAAAGTCAAAAATTGGGGAAATGTAATTAGTAAATTAATGGCTAATATTTGATTGTTGCCAAAATATTGGAGTTTAAATTAATGTAATATTACATTGTTGAGAGGCGGGGTATTTGACCTTAAATGACAACCACTTTGTTTGAAAATCAACGAGATACGAACATTTGAGATTGATGCTTTATTGGGGCGTGTACCTCTATATGGACAGATAAAGTCCATCTTTGTGAATATCTTGCTGTATAGTTAAAGAAAATAAGGATGAGGAGTACACAAATGTAATCGTGTACGAAGTGATTTTTATACCCTTCACCACACTGTGGTACAGGGTGTTATGGCTTTGTGCATACGTTTGTAACAGACAAAAGGAAACGAGATAGACCCATAGTTCCTTTTGAGAATATGCATATAATCACTTTCTGAGTCGATTTATGCATGTCGGTCCGTCTGTCTGTTGATGTTAAATTGTAAACAAAGTACAGGCATTTATAATCCGATTTAGATGAAATTTGGTACAGCTCATTTATTTGGCCCAAGGACGAACCCTATTAAAATTGGGAAAAATCAGTTCAGATTTAGATATAGCTCCCATATATATTTTTCTCCGATTTTTGGTAAATGGTGCACCAAAGTCCCTGACAATCTTTCGATTTGCACGAATTTCGGCAAAGAGTACTGAATTATGTCCATAATGATGTGTGCCAACTTTCGTGAAAATCGGTTCAGATTTAGATATAGCTCCCATATATAGTTTCGCCCTATTTTTGGTAAATAGTGCACCAAATCCCCTGAAAATCTTTCGATTTGTACAAGTTTTGGCATAACGTACTGAATTATGTCCAGAATGATGTGTGCCAAGTTTCGTGAAAATCGGTCCAGATTTAGATATAGCTCCCATACATAGTTTCGTCCCATTTCATGTAAATGGTGCACCAAAGTCCCTATATATCTTTCGATTTGCACGAAATTTAGCATAACGAACTGGATTGAGCCTAGAGTGATGTCTGCCAAGTTTCGAGAAAATCGGTCCAGATTTAGATATAGCTCCCATATATAGTTTCTTCGGATTTCATGTAAAGGGTGCACCAAAGTCTTTATATACCCTTAGATTTTCACGAAATTTGGCATAACATACTGAATTGGGCCTAAAGTGATGTGCGCCAAGTTTCGTGAAAATCGGTCCGGATTTAGATATAGCTGCCATATATAGTTTCGTCCGATTTCATGTAAATGGTGCACAAAAGTCCCTATGTATCTGTCGATTTGCACGAAATTTAGCCTAGAAGGATGTCTGCCAAGTTTCGTGAAAATCTGTCTAGATTTAGATATAGCTCCCATATATATTTTCGTCCGATTTAATGTGAATGGTGCACCAAAGTCTCTATATATCCTTCGATTTGCACGAAATTTGGCATAACGTACTGAATTGAGCCTAGAGTGATGTCGGTCAAGTTTCGTGAAAATCGGTTAAGGTTTCGATATAGCTCCCATATATATTTTCGTCCGATTTAGTCCAGAATGATGTGTGCCAAGTTTCATGAAAATCGATTGAAATTTAGATAGAGCTCCCTTTTATTATAGATTGATTTTAAGTATTTGACACACCAAGGAACCAATAGGCTGATAGGAACAAAGCGTACTGAAATTAGTATAACCTAACCTGTGACAAGTTTCGTTGACATCGCTTCATATTTGGATATAGCTTCCATATATATTTTCGCCCGATTTTAAGTAAATTGGGCATCAAACTCCTCATGTTAGTAAGATTGACATCAAATTTTGCACAACGTACAAAATTGAGCTTAGAATTACGTAGTTGCGTATTCTAGAAGTACAGACATAGCCCAACGGTCCGACTTTACTACTGTCCTTACTGTTTTTTTTTTTTTGTTTTTTGGAAAATTATATGGTCGCTAAGAGAAATCATCACTCCATTACTCAAAAACTTAACCTATGGTGCACAACCCAAAATTGCATACGGTATCATCCGGCCGTTTTTTGGTCTTTAATTTTAAAATCGTTTCAAATTTAAATTGTGTAACATAATAACCCAGTTGATATGCATAAACACAACATAATTTAAATTTTATATACTGGTGTGCGAATTATTAATTTCTTTTTTGTTCTTATGAGATGAATTTAACATAAATGAAATTATGTAAATTTATTTTAATGTTATTTTATACAAGTTCATTATTAAATATTTTAAAATATCAAAAAATCTCCTCACACATAATTACAAATAACTATTGTCCCTAAAATGACTGTGTATGGGTTCCCCCTTGGCTTTTTCACTTCATTGCTTATTGAACAAATTTAATCAATGTGTAAATTAAGCAACATCAAATATGTGTTCAATTAACATCGAACAAAAGGGGGCGACTGAGATTTGTGCCATCCTCTGTGCTTTTTATCTTTATTTGTTTTGTATAATTGAATTATACAACTATAGATTTTTATAGAAATGTGTTTTGTTTTAATTAATGCCAGCACGCATAGAGCTACTTGCCTTTGCCATGACGGTGCCATCCTACTACGGTCCGAGCGAATGAACGACTCAATTCAAATGCCTAGCAAATGGTGTGCGAGCCTCTTCCTCACTAATTTGATATTCAAAATATCCGGCATAGCTAAATTGTTCTCCACAGGAAAGTGCCAAATCACTTTAATCTTGTAATTAGAAAGACATGGCGCCACTTTTATGACTTTAATTAGCATAAGTTTGAAGTTCGTTGTTCATGGTGTTTTTTGTGTGTTTTTGGTATTCGTCTTCTAGGCTGACTAGTTGAACAAAAATGGATATTTGTTTTTTTTTATACCCTCCACCATAGTATGGAGGGTATATTAGTTTTGTTTTTCCGTTTGTAACGCATCGAAATAATCATTTCCGACCCTATAAAGTATATATATTCTTGATCAGCGTAAAATTCTAAGACGATCTAAGGATGTCCGTCTGTCTGTAATCACTCTAGCGTCTAAACGAATTGAGATAGAGCCCCAAAATTTTGCATAGAGTCGTCTTTTGTCTGCAGGCAGGTCAAGTTCGATGATGGGCTATATCGGTCCACGTTTAGGCATAGCTCCCATATAAGGGTACCTCCCATTTTTCGGTATTTTGAAATTCTTAAGCGTGTTTTTCAACCGAATTCGCTGAAATTCGGTACATTGGGTTCTTATTGGGTACTAAATGCCTCCACAAAAAATTATTAGTATAGGTCCACTTTTTCTGGTAGCCCCCATATAACGGTACCTCCTACTTTTCAGTATTTTCAGGTTCTTGAGCGCGTTTTTAACCGAATTCGCTGAAATTTGGTACATTGGGTTCTTATTGGGTACCAAATGTCCCTACTAAAAATTATATATAGGTCCACTTTTTCTGGATAAGGGTACCTCCCCATAACCAGTTTTTGGGGATTTTGACCGTATTTCTTCACCGAATTGGCTGAAATTCGGTACTTTGAGTTCTTATTGGGTAGCAAATCTTTGTACTAAAAATTATAAATATAGGTCAATTTTTTCGGGTAGCCCCCATATAAGGGTACCCCCAATATTCGGTATTTTAGGGTTCTTGTGCGCGGTTTTCAATCGAATTCGCTGAAATTTGGTACATGGGGTTATTATTGGGTACCAAATGTCCCCATATAAGGGTACCCCCAATTTTCGATATTTTGAGGTTCTTGAGCGCATTTTTTAACCGAATTCGCTGAAATTTGGTGTTTTGTAGTCGTATATGGTAACAAATCTCCCCACCAAAAATTATTAATATTCACCTCTTTTTAGGGGTAGTCCCCATATAACCCCCTTTTTTATATTAAAATAGTTATCTGATTTGTTCCGTGTGTTGCGGTTGGGTAGTCGTTACGGGGAATAGTCAATGTTTACCCTACAAAGACTATTTAGCCATAAGCATTCCGCCTTCTAAAGATATTGTGATAAAAAAACTCAAACATGATGATAATGAAATATATCGGCAGACATTTAGGCATATCCTCAATATAGTGATACCTCCTGAAGGAAACAATTAAGATAAACAATTAAAATATTTGGTTCAAAATTGGCATATACCGGTCATTAATTAGGCATACCCTCATATGATGATATCCCCAAATATTCACTATTTCCTACACTATGTAATCAATATTGGTCCCTCTTTAGGCATAGCCTCATATAACTTTGTAATCTAAATTACAGTAGTTTGAGGATTGTATACTCTACAATGCGTTATCAATATCAGTCCACTTTTTGGATCTTACAGATTTTAGGAAAAATTCCCATTAAAAATTGCCGAAGTTTGTATTTGATGTACATAATGGTTTACATAAATCGGTTTGTATTATCGGTATATGCCCACTTTTTGGTATGTTCCCTATATTTTCATTGCATGTATCTGTCAGTATAACTATGGCTTTTTTTACGATACCCTACACTGCTATGGGTATGTTAAAGAGTTGTTTTGTGAACCTAAATTTTTGCTTTATGAATCGAAAAGTAGTAGGATTTTTGGACTATTGGCATAACAGCGATTATACAAAAGTAAACACATGGTTTTTATACCCTTCAACCAGGGTATTATGTCTACATACTACTACTACTGAATTAAGTCTATAACGATGTATGTGAAGTTTCCTGAAAATCGGTTCGTCCGACTTAAGGAAAATGGTTCCCAAAATCGCGGTATATATTTTGATTTGCACGAAATTTAGCATAGCACACTGAATTAAATCAAGAATTATGTGTGTTAAATTTCATGAAACCAGGTTCACATTTAGATATAGCTCCTATATATAATTTCGTGCGATTTAATGTAAATGATAAAGATCCCTATATATATCTTTCGATTTGCACGACATTTGTTATAGAGTTCTGAATTAAGTCGGGAATGATGTGAGCTTAGTTTCGTGGAAATCGGTTAAGATTTAGATATTGCTCCCATATATATTTTCATCCGATTTTATGTAAATGGTGCACCAAAGCCTTCGATTTACATGAAATTTTGCATAAAGTATTGAATTAAGTCTTAAATGATGCGAGCTAAGTTTTGTGAAAACCGGTTCAGATTTTTATATAGCTTCCATATATATTTTCGTTCGATTTAAGACAAATGGTGCACCAAAGTCCCTATATATCTTTCGGCTAGGACGAAATTTGGAATAGCGTACTCAATGTAATAATGTAAATGGTGTACCAGATTTATATATAGTCCCTATATATATTTCGATATGCACACAATTTGACATAGCGCAATGAATTAAGTCTAAAATTATGTGTACTAAGCTTCCAGTATCTTCCGATTTTAGGCAAATGGTGCACCAAAGTCCTGATGTTTGTCCGATTGACAGGAAATTTTGAACAACGTATCAAATTGGAACTAGAATGACGTTCTTGCGTTTTGTGGAAATTGGTGCAGATTCAGACATAGTTTCCATATATATTTCAAACGGGTGTTTAATTAAGATTACATTTTGAACAATGCGGCATATCGAATAGCGTGTATGAAATGGGTTATAAATCGATTTACAAACATTTGTCCAATTGTACGCAAGCGACTCTAAATCTGCCCGGATGAAATGAATTTTAGCATAGGTTGCAGAAGGGCATGTGTATGGATTGATGTTAATCGGTTCACATATATATATTTTTGTGTTCAATTAACATCAAATCGGACGAAAATATATATTTGTGCTATATATAAATCTGAACTGATTTCAACAAAACTTGACACATGTTAGTCAGTATGTAGCGCAAAATGTTGCTTCCATTGGAATAACTTTGCATCTTTCGTACTCCATTTACTAAAAATCGGACGACACAATATATATGGGAGTTATATCTAAATCCGGACCGATTTTCTCAATTTCAATAGTGTTCATGCTTGAGTTAAAAAAATAATCCGTGTAAGATGTCTAAATTTTTCCCCATTATACTTGTAAATTTTCTTTCGAACCTAGTATGCTTGAGAAATCCGGGGACTGAGAAGGTGTTTGAATTACTTTTGGGCAATTATAAAACATCCATTCGCGAAAGATCTGGGGCTTGTGTTTGGGTTCATTATCTTGATAACATTGAAATGTTGTTTCCAATTACAATTCAGCAATTTCAATTTAGAATGTAAAAAAAATGGCTCTAATCCTCCTTCAATAAAAACGAATTTTCCCACTTCGACAGCGCTCATACAGCCCCATATCATTACATAGCTTCCTCCGTGCTTTATGGTGGGAATTGTATGCCTATGCTTCACGGCTTTATTCACCTTGCGCCATACCAAACTTGGTCCATCCAACCCAAACAAGTGAAATTTGCTTTCATTAGCAAAAATAATTCAAAATTCTGAACGAACATGTTCCTGAAAAACTCCTATCAGATTTTTGGTTTTTTTGGCTTTTGCAGTGCAACATTACCATGAAAATCGTGCTTGCGTAAAATTCTCCAATTTTTTTCTGGGTTACATTTCTTTTCCAGATGTTTCTCCCAATTAAAGCAAGTTGAGGTGCACAAAGCCTTGGGTTATAGCAACCACTTGACGCAGCAACCACTTTTCGTCTCTTATTTTGAATATTTTTTCTTGCTGGATTTCGACATGCTATTTTACGTTGAGATTTTCCTAGTTCAGCATGTTGAAAAACTAATTTTCTCTTGGTAACCGTTGTATAACGACTCATGGCCTCACGCCATGTACAAAAAATTCGGATGCAATATTTAACTTGATATTCCATTGATAAAGAAGATTCACTTTTAACCGTTAATAAGTTCTAAATAATACCGGTGGCTGGTCTAATTCGATTGTAATTTAAATAACAAACATAAGGTCTGGCGATGTATTCAACTTAAAAATCTCCCACCTTTATAACTCCTGCATTTAAAATTTGATGTCAATTTCCAACAATTTTTCAACTTAACAAGGCCTATTGATTTAACATCAAATTTCGGCTAAACTTTTTGACAAGTTAAAAAATTTGGAATTAATTCTAATACTCATAATTGTGATATCATTTTCACCAGCGAATAATTGCAAATTAAACGGTGTGCAAGAATTTACTATTACAGAGTCGAGAACAAGTTTTACAAACTCTTTGCGAAAATAAATTCTCAATATTGTCATTGTGCACTATCGTCAAGTGAATCTTAATGATTTTTCTTAATTGTCTTTTAATTGCTAAGATTTGCAATTAACAGAAAAAAGAGGTTTAAAGTTGTCTATAATGAAAATCTATGATAATGAATTCCTTCATTCATTCATTCGTTAGTCAGGCAAGCAGGCTAAAGGGTGCTTCGTAAATTCCTATTAATTAAGCAATTGCTGAACTCAGTAAGCTACTTACGGCAAGTAAATGGACAAAGATTAGGGAAATTAGGGGAAATTTTAATTAGGGAAAATGTTATGGAAAACCTAAAGTCAAGGCGAAAGTTATTCTTTCTGATATCAAAATACAGCTTTCACGTTTTCAGAAGTTACATTTGCCAAGCTTGGATTGTTTGAGAGAGCTTTTTCATTTTACAACTCTCAGTAGCTCCTCATTTTCCCATATATAAACCAGTAAGGAATGTAGTAAACTCGGACGGGGCCGACTGTATGATACCCTTCACAACTTTCGATATATCCAACAGATGAAACCTAAAAGACGTCGAATTTTTAAAGGCCAGGGACAAAATTATGAAAATCAATAAGCATATATATATATATATATATATGCTATATCAAAATCTAATCCAAAAACTTGCCACACATTATGTTATAGTAACTTCAGTAAGTAGAGCAACACTTTGTGCCGATTGTACCCGCCACGGTAAAGCATTTAAAACCAACTTCTAGATTATTCTAACTCCAGTACGTTGTGGAAAGTTTGTGTAAAATCGGACGACACCATTTACATTAAATCGGACGAAAATAAATATGGGAGCTATATCTAAATCTGAACCGATTTTCAGGAAACTTAACATACATCATTCTAGAAGTAATTCATTACGCCATGCCACATTTCGTGCAAATCGAAAGATATGTAGGGACTTTGGTACACCATTTACATAAAATCGGACGAAAATATATATGGGGACTAGATCTAAATCTGGACCGATTTTCAGGAAAATTAACATACATCATTCTAGAGCTAATTCATTACGATATGCCAAACTTCGTGCAAATCGAAAGATATATTAGGACTTTGGTTCACCATTTACGTAAAATCGGACGAAAATATATATGGGGGCTATATCTAAATCTGGACCTATTTTAAGTAAACTTAACACACATCATTCTAGACTTAATTCAGTACGCTATGCCAAAATTCGTGCAAATTAAAATATTTCCAGGGACTTTGGTGCACCAATTACCTAAAATCGGGCGAAACTATATATGGGAGCTATATCTAACTCTGAACCGATTTTCATGAACCTTAGCACACATTATTATAGCATAATTCATTACGCTATGCCAAATTTCGTGCAAATTGACAGATATATAGGACTTCGGTGCACCACTTACCTATAATCGGACGAAAATATATATGGGAGCTATATCTAAATATGAACCGATTTTCACGAAACTTTGCACACATCATTCTAGACTTAATTCAGTACGCTATGCCAAAATTCGTGCAAATGAAAAGGTTTCCAGGGACTTTGGTGCACCAATTACCTTAAATCGGGCGAAAATATATATGGGAGCTATATCTAAATCTGAACCGATTTTCATGAACCTTAGCACACATTATTATAGCACAATTCAGTACGCTATGCCAAATTTCGTGCAAATCGACAGATATATATTGACTTCGGTGTACCACTTACCTATAATCGGACGAAAATATATATGGGAGCTATATTCAGTACGTTATGCCAAAATTCGTGCAAATGAAAAGGTTTCCAGGAACTTTGGTGCACCAATTACCTAAAATCGGGCGAAACTATATATGGGAGCCATATCTAAATCTGAACCGATTTTCACGAAACTTTGCACACATCATTCTAGACTTAATTTAGTACGCTATGCCACATTTCGTGCAAATCGAAAGGTATATAGGGACTTTGGTACACCATTTACCTTAATTCGGAGGAAGATGTATATGGGAGCTATATCTAAAGTTTAACCGATTTTCAGGCAACTTGGCACACATCATTCTAGACCTTATTCATTACGCTGTGCCAAATTTCGTGCAATCGTAGGATATATAGGGACTTTCGCACACCATTTACCTTAAATCGGACGAAAATATATATGGGAGCTATATCTAAATCTGAACTGATTCCCTATTTCAATAGAGTTCGTCCTCCAAACAAATTAGCTGTGCCAAATTTTATCCAATTCGGATCATAGATGCGGTTTATACATTGTTTACAATTCAACATGGACAGACGTACATGCATAAATCGACTCAGAAAGTGATTCTATACATTTTCTCAAAAGGAACCATGGGTCTATCTCGATTTTTTTTTGCCTGTTACAAACATATACACAAAGACATAATACCCTGTACCACAGTGTGGTGAAGGGTATAAAAATTCACATAAAAGCAATCGTTTTGCTGATCGAATTCTTAAGTTCTTCATTATTTATTTAAGGACATTCAGCTTGAACAATTCTATGAAAAAAATATTCCAATTGCTTGCAAATCTCTTTTTTTAGGAAATAGCAATATTCCACATAATGCAAATAATTATTCATTCACCCCCATGTACTCGTTTTCCGAGACCAAATACTAGAACATTTAAATGTTTGTCCAGTTCTTTCACACACACAAACGTACCTACACTTGTACAGTAACTAATGGTGGTTAATTTTTTTCTGCTTGCCAAAGTTTTGTTTTTGAAAACAATTTGTCTTTACTGACCCGAAAAAAAGTACACAAACCAAAAAAAAAAAAAAAACTTTTTCGTACTTCCTTTATTTGTCAAATAGGCTTTGCAATAAATTTGCCTTTATCTCCTAATGAATTCATTTGCATATTCATGCGTACCACATGTCCCAAACCAAGGAACGACATCAACATTCAGTTGCAGGGAAATGTTGGTGTTGGTGAGAACATTTTGGAAAATTGTGTTACATGGGGTGTATGTAGGTGTGTTAAGAAGTTGGCTGTGATGGTACTAAATGATTCATAAATCTTAAAGTTTTTTTTTGTTTTGAGTTTTTGTTTTATTGGGGTAGGGTCAGATAAAATAATAATGAGTATTTCTTTTTATCAACTTTTCGAAGTGTTCGGTAATAAATGACCACTTGTTGTAATTACTTTCTTCAGTTTGCAAAATAGACAAAAAGTTACAATATAGAGATAGGGTAGAAAGGGAAGTTTATTTTAAAAAAAATTAGATGTATGAGTTTCATTTCATACTTAAGAAGATGTTTTTGTGCACATGTTTGTAACATGCAAAAGGGAAGGCTACTTCCGAAGATATGCAAAGAATCAGTTTCTGAGTCTGAGTTTATGCACGGTCGTCCCTCTGCCTGTCCCTTTTTTATACCCTCAACCATGGTATAGTTTTTCCGTTTGTAACTCATCGAAATAATAATTTCCGATCCTATAAGTATATAAATTATTAATCAGCGAAAAATTCTACGACGATGTAGCCATGTCCGTCTGTTGTAATCACTCTAGCCTCTAAACGAATTGTGATAGATCACTAAGGATTTGCATAGAGTAATCTTTTGTCTGCAGGTAGGTCAAGTTCGTAGATGAGCTATATCGGTCCATTGTTAGGCATACCTCTCATATAAGGTGTTTTGGGGGTTTTCAACTGAATTCGCTGAAATTTGGTGCATTGGGTTCTTATTTGGTACCAAATTTCCGGGCTGTAATTTAGTACCTTGAGATCTTATTGGGTAGCAAATCTGTCCACAAAAAATTTTTAACATATGTTCATTTTTTGGGTTACCCTCCAATTTCGGTATTTTGGAATTCTTGAGCGCGATTTTCAACCGAATTCACAGTAATTTGGTATTTTGTTGTCGTATATGGTAACAAATCCCCCCTACCAAAAATTAATAATATTCGTCCCCTTATAGGGTAGTGCCCATATAACCCCCTGTTTTTATACCCTTCACCACACTGTGGTGCAGGGTATTATGCACAAAGTGCATATGTTTGTAACAGGCAAAAGGAAACGAGATAGACCCATAGTTCCTTTTGAGAATATGCATAGAATCACTTTCTGAGTCGATTAATGCATTTCCATCCGTCCGTCCTTCTGTCCGTCTGTTGGTGTTAAATTGTAAACAAAGTACAGGTCGCATATTATCCGATTTGGATGAAATTTGGCAAGGCTCATTTGTTTGGCCCAGGGACGAACCCTATTGAAATTGGGAAAAATCGGTTCAGATTTAGATATAGCTCCCATATATATTTTCGTCCGATGTAACGTAAATGGTGTACCAAAGTACCTATTTGACTTTCGATTTCCACGAAATTTGGCATTCCTGAAAATCGGTTCAGATTTAGATATAGCTCCCATATTTTCGTCCGATTTTAGATAAATGGTGCACCAAAGTCCCTATATAACCTTCGATTTGTAACAAATTTGGCATAGCGTACTGAATTGAGTCTAGAATGATGTGTGCTAAGATTCGTGAAAATCGGTTCAGATTTAGATATAGCTCCCATATATATTTCGTCCGATTTTATATAAATGGTGCACCAAAGTCCCTATATATCTTTCGATTTGCACGAAATTTGGCATAGCGTAATGAATTATGTCTAGAATGACGTGTGTTAAGTTTCCTGGAAATCGGTCTAGATTTAGATATAGCTCCCATATATATTTTCGTCCGATTTAAGGTAAATGGTGCGCCAAAGTCCTTAAATATCTTTCGATCTGCACGAAATTTGGCATAATGTGTGTTAATATTTGTAAAAATCGGTTCATATCCCACATATATTTTCGTCCGATTTTACATCAGTGGTGTACCAAACTCTTAATTTCTGTCCGATTAACACGAAATTTTGCACAACGTATCAAATTGAGACTTGAATGACATTATTGCGTTTTGTTGAAATTGGTGCAGATGTAGCCATAGCTTCCATATGTATTTCGAATGGGTGTCTGATTGAGATTTAACAGTTTAACAGTGCGACGTACCGAATATCTTGTATCAATTTATCTATACATCGTTTTCCATAAATTCCCATGGTTTCCCATGGTACGCAGACTCTAAATATGTCCGAATGAAATTAAATTTAGCATAGGTTGCGGAAAGGCATGTGTAGGTTTCTTCCAGGGGACATTGGCATGCAATTGTAAGGGTACATATGTTCAGTGTAGTCAAAGTGGTGAAGGGTATCATATAGTCGCCCGAGTCCGACTTTACTACTTTCTCACTGGTTTTATATTAAAATAGTTGCCTCCATATACACGAATCCCACCATAGGATGGGGGATATGCTGTACTCGATTAGTTTAGGCATAATCCTACATATTATAAAAACACCAAATATTCTCTTATTTCCACACAATATTGTTAATATTGGTCTCGCTTTAAGTATGTCTCATTTAACTTTGCCCTCTAAATTGCAGTATTTTGAGGATTTTATACAAATGTTTCACCATGCGTTCATAATATAGGTCAAAATTTTGGGGTTTTGAGTTTTTAGGAAAAATTAAGAAAGACCACGTTTATAGCAGTGCTGGTCCTTGAAAAATATTCTTTAACAAAATCGAGGACTTAAGTCCGATTGCCTTTAAAAAAATTTATTCTTTAAAACATTCACTCTGTACTGGTCATTTGAAAAAAATATTCATAAAAAACGCGCTTGAGAAAATATTCTGTGGAAACCAAGCTATTATAACAGTTTTAATACATTTAAAAATAGCCATGCTGTGTTCTGTGGTCCTCTGATTCCTAGTGTTTGTGGCACGAAGTCAAACATTCACAAGTTGCAAAAGCCATGATTACTATTGTGTATTTTCAACGTATATTTTTCAACTACTACTAACTATACGTCCTAAATTTTATTACCACGTACAATTAAACAAGTCACTTTGATTTCGAATGTCTAGTTAAATATCACCCTTAAGTGGATGTAACTGTGTCAGAACCTTTTTCCACTGCTGTGTATGCATGTATGTTTGCCTTGCCAAACCCTAGTAAATAATTTAGTAAAAGAGATTTGCTTCCACAAACACACATAGAGAGACACAGCGCATACCACCACCGTACCACCACCTTGCCACTGGGAATATCGTTTGCAAAACACCATAGAAAGTGCAATAGATGTGGTCTCCCGAAACAGACCAAAAATATAAAAGTGAAAAATAAAATAGACGCAAATGAATGGCAAATGTTAGTTTTTAGTTTCAGGGCATTCGAGCAGGTAAAATGGGCAATCGCACCAAACCGAACAGAAACGACGTGAAATGTGTACGAGTGTATTATGTTTCTCACATGGGAGCAATGTTGCAATAACTGAAATTAACATCAATCAGCGTAACACTCAGCGTAACAACTCAACTGAAAAGTTGGAACTGTGTACAAATTATATTTGAGTTGTACAAAAACAAATATAATTAGAATATTTCTTGTTTTAGGGGGGCAGTGGGAGAGAGTAAATAAGTAAAAACTTTTCCGTATAACGTACATCAATTCAAGAGTTAAAGAGTGAGTTAGACAATAAATTTTTGATTCATGTAGTATAGCATTATGAAGACCTTTTATAAATCTTTCATTAAAAGACAAAATCAATCTGTATTTTTTTTGAAGGTAGTTCCTCAAATATTTGGTTAGAAATCACAAAGTCCTCAAAATCTGTTCTGTAAAAAATGGTGTTTAAGGATTGTTCTCCAAAAATATCCTTCAAAAAATCCACGCTTTTAAAAGGCCCTTGAAACATATATACTTAAAACCTGTAAGGAAAGTAGTAAAGTTGGACTGGGCCGACTATATGATGCCCTTCACCACTTCGGGTATATTGCGCATATGTATCCTTACATTTGCATGTCAATATTCCCTCGAAGGAACATACGCATGTTTTAATACAACCCATGATAAATTTAATATATATGGGAGCTATATCTAAATCTAAACCGATTTTCACTAATCTTAACACTCATCGTTCCAGAGTTAATTCAATACGTTATGCCAAATTTCGTGCAAATCGAAGGATAAATCTGAACCGATTTTCACGAAATTTAACACAAATGGTTCTAGACTTAATTCAGTACGCTATGCCAAATTTTGTGCAAATCGAAGGATATATAGGGACTTTGTTGTACTATTTACCTCAAATCGGACGAAACTATATGTGGAAACTAAATCTAAAGTTGAACCGATTTTCACTATTTCTGTGCGAATTTCGTGCAAATCGATGGATATATAGAGATTTTAATGCGCTATTTACGTTAAATCGGTCGAAAATATATATTGGAGCTATATCTAAATATGAACCGATTTTCACGAAATTTAACACAAATGGTTCTAGACTTAATTCAGTACGCTATGCCAAATTTCGTGCAAATCGAAGGATCTATAGGGACTTTAGTGCGCCATTCACCTTAAATCGGCCGAAAATATATACGGGAGCTATATGAACCGGGTTTATCCAATTTTAACAAGGTTCGTTTTCGGGCCAAATAAGTAAACTGCGCCAAAGTTCATTCAAATCGGATCATAAATTCGACCTGTACTTTGTTAACCCTTTCAGTGTTTTTGTCGAATATATTCGACATTTAAAATTACTCTCTTCCTTTGCAAATTTTCGGTTATCCTATGTATCGTTACAATTGAAGTCTTTGTTTTTGCTGAAAGACAGACAAAACATTCCGAGGGTTAAAATAAGAATTGTTTTTTTTTTCTAAAGTCTGTGCCTTCATACGATTTTAAGTACAAAATTTTAGATTTTTATTCCGACAAAATTTTTTTTGACACTGAAAGGGTTAACAAAAATACATGGACGGGCAGACATGTGTAAATCGACTCAGAAAGCGATTCTATGCATATTCTCAAAAGGAACCATGTGTCTATCTCGTTTCCTTTTGCCTGTTACAAACGTATGCACAAAGACATAATACCCTGTACCACAGTGTGGTGAAGGGTATAAAAATCTACGCTTCTGTTGGTCATTGAAAAAATATATTCTTCAAAAAATCCAAGCTTGTAAAGGTTCTTAAAAATATTCATTAAAAAATTCACGCTTAAAAAATCCTTGAAATATATTATTTAAAGTATATATCCTTCAAATTCATTAAATGACATATTCTTGAAAAATATTATATTAAAAAATTACGCTTATCCTTGAAGAATATTCAGTATTCTTTAAAAACTCTATGCCTTATGATCCTTAAAAAACATTCAATAAAAAATCACGTTTTGGTATGGTCTTTAAAAAACTTTTTTATAAAAATTTACCCTTTGTTTGGTTTTTGAAAAATAATCTTTAAAAAAACACGCTTTGGTATGGTCTTTGAAAAATATCCTTAAAAAACTCCACACTTTGGTATAGGTCGTGAATAAAATTATTTAAAAAATCTAGTCATACCAAAGTTCTTGAAGAATATTCTTTAGAAAATATACGCTTGGTATGGTTCTTGAAAAAATCTATTAAAAATTCAAGGGTCATACGAAAGTTTGAAAAATATTCTCTAAAATATAAAGAACCACACGCAGTCCTTGAAAAATATCCATTAAAAAATCATATGTATGGTCCTTGAAAAATATATGGTCCTTGGAAAGTATTATTTAAAAATCTATGTTTACGTATGACCCTCCAAAGTTTCCCTTAAAAAATCTACGCTTGGGGATGATCCTCCAAAACATACTTTAAAAAAATATTCCAAAGAACGCTATGCTTATATATGGTCCTTGAAAAATAATCTTAAAAAAATCAGCACTTAAGTAAATTGCAAAATATCTTAAAAAAGTTCTCGCTTTGATATGCTCCAAAATATTCCTTAAACATCTACGATTTGGAATGCTGCTTCAAAAATATTCTTTAAAAAATCCGCGCTTAAGGATAGTCCGCCCAGAAATATTCCTTAGTAATCCACGCTTAGAAGTAGTTTTCCAAAAATATTAAAAAAATCTCGGTTTATGATTATCCTCAAAAAATCCATTGTGACTCCACAGTAACTTTTGTGCTTTTATTAGAATACCTTAAAATCTACACAACACATGTCATCGAACCTCTAATAAAATTATTTAGGCAAATATATATTAGCATGCATATTCGAAATCACTAAAATTGGAAACTTTCAATTCACATAAAAACTAACAACAAAGCTGTATACACTGTCATCCTCTATCGCTCTTTTTCCGCTACATAACAACAAAAAGTTATTTTCTTAACATTTGTACTACAAGTAGTTGGCTTGACGGATTTGCTCGTGATTGTTCTTCTGCAAATTTGTCACAAAAAATTGTCACGTAAACTACACTGCATTTTGGAAA
The DNA here is from genome assembly GCF_032173495.1 of Musca vetustissima. Lineage (NCBI taxonomy): Eukaryota > Metazoa > Arthropoda > Insecta > Diptera > Muscidae > Musca > Musca vetustissima. The sequence goes on from NW_026888606.1 coordinate 58,151, forward strand.
TACTCAGCGGAGACAAAGAACAGTAACTTTAAAATTTAATTTGCATACCGTTATGCCAAATAGTTTTGTCACTTAAAATTGCCATTGCCGCTGTTCTGTCGCCAGTGCTGCACACATCTTTGTATGCAACAATCTCAAAACGCTTTCCTTGATTCTGTCATCATTTTGCAGCAGCAGCAGCACAACAACAACAATTTTTTAACATAACTGGCAAAACATTTTGTTTCCTTCGGTTTTTTATACCCTTCACCACACTATGTGTGGTACAAGGTATTATGGCTTTGTGCATATGTTAGTAACAGGCAAAAGGAATCGAGATCGACCTATGGTTACTTTTGAGAATATGTATAGAAATACTTTCTGAGTCGATTTATGCATGTCCGTCCGTCCATCTGTCTGTCTGTCCGTCTGTTGATGTTAAATTGTAAACAATGTACATATCGCATTTATTTCCAGATTTGAATGAAATTTGGTACAGTTCATTTGTTTGGCCCAAGGACGAACCCTATTGAAAATGATAACAAACGGTTCCGATTTATAACCAGTAAGGAAAGTAGTAAATTCGGACTGGGCCGACTATCTGATATCCGGAATCGGACGGAAATATAGAGGTGTATGTAAATCTGAACCGATTTTCACGAAACTTTGCACACATCATTCTAGATTTAAATCAGTACACTATCCCAAAATCGAAAGATATATGAGGACTTTGGTGCCCTATTTAGATGAAATCGGGCGAAAATATATGGGAGCTATATCTTAATCTGAACCGATTTCCACGAAGCTTTGCACACATATTTCTAGACTTAAGGGAACCCCCTCCCCCATTCACGATTTTAATTTTTCAAGATTTTCAATGGGCTGGTAAATGAATACAAATGCTTGTTAAGGTTTGTAACTTTGCACATATATAATTGAAGATTTAAAAGAGAAAAAAATAATTTACAAAAAATTTTTATACCCTTCACCACACTGTAGTCTTTGTGCATATGTTTGTAACAGGCTAAAGGAATCGAGATAGACCCATCGTTCCTTTTGAGAATATGCATAGAATCACTTTCTGAGTCGATTTACGCATGTCCGTCTCTCCGTCCGTCCGTACATGTATTTTTGTTAACAAAGCACAGGTCGCATTTATGATCCGAATTGGATGAAATTTGGCATAGGTCACTTATTCGGCCCAAGGACGAACCCTATTCAAATATATTCAAATATATATATCCTTCGATTTGCACGAAATTTGGCATAACGAACTGAATTGAGTCTAGAATGATGTCTACCAAGTTTCGTGAAAATAGGTCAAGATTTAGATATAGCTCCCATATATAGTTCCGTCGGATTTCATGTAAATGGTGCACCAAAGTCCACATATATCATTCGATTTACTGAATTGAGCCTAGAGTGATATCTCCCAAGTTTCGAGAAAATCGGTCCAGATTTCTATATAGCTCCCACCTATAATTTCGTCCGATTTCATGTAAATGGTGCACCAAAGTCGCTATGTATCTTTCGATTTGCACGAAATTTGGCATAACGTACAGAATTGAGCCAAGAGTGATGTCTGCCTTGTTTCGTGAAAATCGGTCCAGATTTAGATATAGCTCCCTTTTATTATAGATTGATTTTAAGTAATTGACGCAGCAAGGAACCAATAGGAACAAAACGTTCTGAAATTAGTAGAACCTAACCAGTGACAAGTTTGTTTGAAATCGCTTAATATTTTCGCCCGATTTCAAGTAAATTGGGCATCATACTCCTCATGTTAGTCAGATTGACATCACATTTTGTACAACGTACAAAATTGAGCATAGAATTACGTAGTTGTGTTTTCCAGAAGTACAGCCATAGCCCAACGGATGACCTATTTATATTTGTTTGAAGTCGATTTACATACTTTATGGATAGATCTAGGTAGATTCACATATAGATAAATATCACATATTTTATTTCATCCAATTTCATGTTAATAGTCCTATTTAATATACCCATAATGGTGAAGGGTATCATATAGTCGGCCCCGTCCGACTTTACTACTTTCCTTACTGGTTGTTATTGTTTTGTTGTTGTTTTTTGTAAATAAAGAAAAGTCCTTATTTTTGATGGCGGGCATGATAACTCCTCACGGTGTTAGAAAGAGTACATGTCTGGCTCTCGTATGAACTAGGATTATTGACTTCGCTCCAAAATTAACAAAATGGTGGACCTTTGAAAAAATATTTTTAGAAAATCGCCGATTTTTTACCAAAAACCAAGTTAAAAAATGAGGAAGATCTTCACCGAATGGTTTTATCCTAGTTCATACGAGAGCTATACACTCCCAGAGAAACGTTGCAAAATTTGGAACCGATTGCATTATTAGTATTTGAGTTATCGTGCCCCCCATTCGCAAAAAAATGTTTAGAGAAAAACGCGTTTAAAGTTTGAGAAGCCCTTCAGCCGTCACCTGATGCTGACATAATAAATCGGCTATATCTTCAAGAGTTCTTAAGATTTTGACTTGAAATTTTGTAGAGACATTCTTTAATCAGTGTAGATTCGAATTATATCAACAAAAATGTTGACCCCGAGAATGGGGGGTCCCCTTAATTCAGTACGCTATGCCAAAATTCGTGCAAATCGAAAGTTTTTGAGGGACTTTGGTGCACCATTTGCCTAAAATCGAGCGAAACTATATATGAAGCTATATCTAAATCTGAACCGATATTTACGAAACTTAGCACACATTATTCTAGACTTAATTCAGTACGCTGTGCCAAAATTCGTGCAAATCGAAAGATTTTCAGGAACTTTGGTGCACCATTCAACAAAAATCGGGCGAAATTATATATGAGAGCTATATCTAAATCTGAACCAATTTTCACGAAACTTAGCACACATCATTCTAGGCCTAATTCAGTACGCTGTGCATAATTTGGTGCAAATCGACAGATATATAGGATCTTTAGTGCACTATTTACCTTAAATCGGATGAAACTATATATGGGAGCTATATCTAAATATGGACCGATTTTCTCGAAACTTGGCAGATATCAATATAGGCTCAATTCAGTACGTTATGCCAAATTTCGTCCAAATCGAAAGTTATTTAGGGACTTTGGTGCACCATTTACCTTAAATCGGACGAAAATGTATATGGGAGCTATATCTAGATCTGAACCGATTTTTCCCAATTTCAATAGGGTTCGTCCTTGGGCCAAATAAATGAGCTGTGCCAAGTTTCAGCCAAATCGGATTATAAATGCGACCTGTACTTTGTTTACAATTTAACATCAACAGACAGACGGTCGGACGGACATGCATAAATCGACTCAGAAAGTGATGCATATTCTCAAAAGGAACCATGGGTCTATCTCGATTCCTTTTGCCTGTTACAAACATATGCACAAAGACATAATATCCTGTACCACTGTGTTATACAAAACCAGTAAGGAAAGTAGTAAAGTCCCTTCACCACTTTGGGTATATTCTACATATGTATCCCAACAGACGACGCGTTTTTGTTATATATTTTTATCTGTTATATATCGATTTCAGGGAAAATTTGCCAGAGACTAATTTATATAACTTCAGTACGTTGTGTCATTCGGCCAAGCTATGGATCTTTTCACGCAGCTTAGCAACATCATTTCAGACTTAATTCAGTACTTCAGTAGTGTTGGCGGTTTATTTGGGATACCATTTGTATTTTGTTTTTATAAAAAAGAACTATTTATTAGTGGGGAATGTACGGCATTGATTACCGAGGGGTAAGCAGGGAAGACTATAGTTTCGGATCACGCCACTGATCCTCATCAGTTCCCTTAGTTTTTTGTTGGGATATTCTCCCCAGAAGCTATTGCTTCTATACAAAAAACCTTTCAAATCCAAATGTCTCTTGTAACAAAGCGAAGTACTTAGCTGACCAACGTACCCTATACCAAAATTCGTGCAAATCGAAATATATGTAGGGACTTTGGTGCACCAATTACATAAAATCGGACCAAAATATATATGGGAGCTATATCTAAATCTGAACCGATTTTCACGAAACTTTGCAACATCATTCTAGACTTAATTCAGTGCGCTATGCCAAAATTCGTGCAAATGAAAAGATTTCCAGGGACTTTGGTGCACCAATTACCTACAATCGGGCGAAAATATATATGGGTGCTATATCTAAATCTGAACCGATTTTCATGAAACTTAGCACTAATTATTACTAGACCTCGGATTTTGCATATTTGCATATTTTTTAATAATGAAGATATCGAAATTCTGATTGGACACAAATTCGTTTCAAAGAATTTAGAATTATTTGAAGGGTTCATATTTTTTAATTTTTTGCATATTTGCATATTTTGCATATGCACGAGATATGCAAAAAATATGCAAAATATGCAAAAAATATGCAAAATATGCAAAAAATATGCAAAATATGCAAAAAATATGCAAAATATGCAAAATATATGCAAAATATGCAAAAAATATGCAAAATATGCTAGGTCGATATGCAATAAATATGCAAAATATATGCATAAAATATGCAAAATATATGCTAAAATATGCAAAAATATACAAAATATGCATTGTCGATATGCAAAAATATGCAAAATATGCAAAAATATGCAAAATATGCAAACATATGCAAAATATGCAAACATATGCAAAATATGCAAAATATGCAAAAATGTGTAAAAATATGCAAAATATATGCAAACATATGCAAAATATGCAAAATATGCAAAAATATGCAAAAATATGCAAAATATATGCAAAATATGCAAACATATGCAAAATATGCAAAATATGCAAAATATGCAAAAATATGCAAAAATATGCAAAATATATGCAAACATATGCAAACATATGCAAAATATGCAAAAATATGCAAAAATATGCAAAATATATGCAAAATATGCAAACATATGCAAAATATGCAAAAATATGCAAAATATATGCAAAATATGCGAACATATGCAAAATATATGCAAAATATGCGAACATATGCAAAATATACAAAAAAATATGCACGGTATGCTAGGTCGATATGCGAGAAATATGCAAAAAATATGAAAAATATAGGCAAAAATATGCAAAATATGTGCAAATATGAGCAACATATTTCACATATGCAATCATTTTAATAAAAAAAAAAAAAAAATTTTCAGGGTAGTTTTCGAATTTGTGTGCTTTCTTTATCTTTAACCTATAGAAATCTAATTGTGTATGTATGCGTTTCATGGTTCAACTGTTAGATTTTTGGGGCATTATTAAAAATTTGCTAAATATATGTATAAAACATGCAAACATATATAACCGTTATATGGCGATATACTAAAACGTGGACCGATATATCCCATTTCCAATACCAAACATCCTAGGAGTAATAATAATATATGTGCAAAATTTCAAAGTTCTATCTTTAATATTGCGACCTAGCATACCGTGCATATATTTTGCATATTTTTGCATATTTTGCATATGTTTGCATATTTTGCATATATTTTGCATATTTCTGCATATTTTGCATATTTTTGCATATTTTTGCATATTTTGCATATGTTTGCATATTTTGCATATTTTTGCATATTTTGCATATTTTTGCATATTTTGCATATGTTTGCATATTTTGCATATTTTTGCATATTTTGCATATTTTTGCATATTTTTGCATATTTTGCATATGTTTGCATATTTTGCATATTTTGCATATTTTGCATATTTTTGCATATTTTGCATATGTTTGCATATTTTGCATATTTTTGCATATTTTGCATATGTTTGCATATTTTGCATATTTTTGCATATTTTGCATATTTTTGCATATTTTGCATATTTTTGCATATTTTGCATATTTTTGCATATTTTTGCATATTTTGCATATTTTTGCATACTTTGCATATTTTGCATATATTTTGCATATTTTTGCATATTTTGCATATATTTTGCATATTTTTGCATATTTTGCATATTTTTGCATATTTTGCATATGTTTGCATATGTTTGCATATATTTTGCATATTTTTACACATTTTTGCATATTTTTGCATATTTTGCATATTTTTGCATATTTTGCATATGTTTGCATATGTTTGCATATATTTTGCATATTTTTACACATTTTTGCATATTTTGCATATTTTTGCATATTTTGCATATTTTGCATATTTTGCATATTTTTGCATATTTTGCATATGTTTGCATATTTTGCATATTTTTGCATATTTTGCATATTTTTGCATATTTTGCATATGTTTGCATATTTTTGCATATTTTGCATATGTTTGCATATTTTGCATATGTTTGCATATTTTGCATATTTTTGCATATTTTGCATATCGACAATGCATATTTTGTATATTTTTGCATATTTTTGCATATTTTGCATATCGACAATGCATATTTTGTATATTTTTTGCATATATTTATCGCATATCGACCTAGCATACCATGCATATTTTTTGCATATTTTTGCATATTTTGCATATTTTTTGCATATTTTGCATATTTTGCATATTTTTTGCATATTTTGCATATTTTTTGCATATTTTGCATATTTTTTGCATATTTTGCATATTTTTTGCATATTTTGCATATTTTTTGCATATATTTTGCATATTTTTTGCATATATTTTGCATATTTTTTGCATATTTTTTGCATATTGTTTGACATGACCCCAAATATCGATCAATTAAAGCATGAAACGCCTAAATACAAAATTTGAGTCCAATCGGATAAAGCATAAAAAATATGCAAAAATATACACACATCATTCTAGACCTAATTCATTACGCTGTGCCAATTTTCGTGCAAATCGAAAGATATATAGGGACCGTTTACATTAAATCGGACGAAAATATATATGGGAAATATCTAAATCTGAACCGATTTTTCCCAATTTCAATAGGGTTCGTCCTTGGGCCAACCAAATGAGCTGTGCCAGATTTCATCCAATTCGGATCATAAATGCGACGGACAGACGGACGGACGGACGGACATGCATAAATCGACTCAGAAAGTGATTCTATGCATATTCTCAAAAGGAACCATGGGTCTATCTGTTACAAACATATGCACAAAGACATAATACCCTGTACCACAGTGTGGTGAAGGGTATAAAAATGCCACGGCTGTTAGGATTCCATCTGTTGAATATACCCAAAGTGGTGAAGGGTAGCATATAGTCGGCTCAGTCCGACTGGTTTGTTGTTACCGTTGCACAAACGAAGTGAATGAAACTTTCCAATTCATTTGGATTTCTAGCAAATATGGTAAAAAAATCCATGTATTTCCATTAAGAGGCCACAGGGTATTACTGCAAATACCAAATGTTCAAATTAAAATATTGGATGTAAGTAATTTTAAGAAAACGAGTTTATAGTTGGGTAAAATTGCATTTATATATTTTAACCAAATTTTAAATTCTCGTATAATAAACGTAAATGAAGAAAATCAGATTGAAATATTAAAAGGGAGAACAAATGAAATTTGAAATAAAGGGAAATAAAGTAATTTCGGGATAGTTGTGGGATATATGAGTATGCTATTAATTTTGTCCTTTTTCTTCAATTTAAGGGAACTTTTTTAAAGGATACGTTTAACCCCAACTGACGGTGACAAACATTTTATTGATATTCTTATTAGGTTTTATTTCCTGCAAAGTTTGTTACACCCGTTTAAGTTTGAACTTAGATATGAAGAGTATGTATGTTTGTAAGTTTTTTGTATAGCAAAACACATGAACTATGACCTTTATAAACAAAAAAGGACCCCGTCCTCTTAAAAATACCATACTCCACACATATTTTTTTTTATATTCTATGTTTATGACATTTTCATGTCGAGTCTCCTCTCTTCTTCTGTTTTTTTTTTACAAATGTCACACATTAACACTTACAGAGTTACATACATGCGGAGATCTCCACACTCCCCATTTTCATATAGTGTTTACACTCTGGACAGAGAAACTAAAAAAGAAAACAACAACAACAAAGCAGACACACAGAAAATAGGGGAAAACTGCTTATGACATATGGTTTTTATGCTGGAATTGTGCCTTTATTTGCATGATGACAACATAAGAATGAACTATTCTTTTAGTGGTTCCCTAGAAAATCATGGGGTATTAACAGTTTTGGGGACATTTACTAACGTAATGAAATGCCACTATAAATATGTGTACCAAAGTGTCTCTGTAGATGACATTTATTTTTTTCGGGAAATTCACTTATACAGTTAAGATTTTTAGGGGGGTGTAGTGTTGCTCATAAACTGAAGTTTTTGTTTTTACAAACTATGTTGGGATGTCTCTTCCAGCCATGAGGGTTGCTGTCACTTGGAATTTGCAGAATAATAACATGTGATAATTTGCTGAAGCATTGTATGTATCCATGATAGTATTTCATAGGCTTAGGGATATAACCGGAAATAGTCATCCACATTTACATAGAAATGTTTAGAAGACAACAGCAGAAGGTATTAAGGGAATTACTTTTATTATGGCGTCATATTTATCTCACTGTTTTTTTTTTTTTGTCCTTCTCGCCTCTATAACGTGCTTATAATTTTATGACTTTGCAAAATCCATGAGTTCGTTATGAATAATGGCAATGGGAAGTTATGCTATGGAATTTTATAGCATTGCCTGTTGGAATTCAATAGAATAAAATATTTATTGGTGATATTTTTATATGGTTCCATGGTTCCTTTTGAGAATATCATAGAATAACTTTCGGTGTCGATTTATGCATGTCCGTCCGTCCCTCTGTCTGTCCATGTTAATTGTAAACAATGATGAAATTTGGCATAGGCCACTTATTCGGCCCAACGACGAACCCTATTGAAATAGAGAAAAATCTGTTCAGATTTAGATATAGCTTCCATATATAGTTTCGCCCGATTTTAGGTAAATGGTGCATCAAAGTCCCTGAACATCATTCGATTTGCACGAAATTTCGTACAGAGCACTGAATTAAGTTTAGAATGATGTGTGCTAAGTTTCGGGAAAATCGGTTCAGATTTAGATATAGGTCCGATATATAGTTTCGCCCGATTTAATGTAAATGGTTCACCAAAGCCCCTATATTTCATTCGATTTCCACTAAATTTGGCATAGCGTAATGAATTAGGTCAAGAATGATGTGTGTAAAATTTCTTGAAAATCGGTTCAGATTTTGACATAGGTCCCAAAAACTATATTTGACCGATTCAATACAAATGGTGTACCAAAGTCCATATATATCCTTCGATTTGCACGAAATTTGGCGTATCGTATTGAATTCAGTACAGAATGGTGTGTTTAAAAGTGCCTGAAAATCGATTTAGATTTACACAAAATTGTGCACAACGTACTTGAGATAGTTTAGCCAAATGTGTGTCAGGTTTTTTTTTTTGGAATCCGTCCAGATTTAGTTATATCCCCCATATGGTGTCGTCCGATGTTAAGTTGGGCCCAAAATATGTCTATTAGGAACAAAACGTACATAAATTAGTCTAACCTAAACTGTGATAAGTATCGTTGAAGTCCATTCATATTTGGATATAGCTTTCATATCTATTTTCATCCGATTTTATGTTAATGGCCCTTCTGTTAGGAGCATCTTTTAAATATACCCATAGTGGTGAATGGTATCATATAGTCGGCCCCGTCTGACTTTACTACTTTCCTTACTGGTTATTTGTAGGAAATGTAGAATCAAATCCCCTTTAACAGTAAATATAATCCCAAAGAGATACAATATTTGAACAGATAAGTTGGTTCGAAATTTAGTTAAACCAGTAGGGAATGAAGAAAAGTTAGACGGGACCGATTGGCACTCAAGGGAAACTGAAAGTGAAACTGGAAACTGAAATATGTAGAAAATTCTGAAAGCATACCAGGATATTTTCAATATGTTTTTCATGACTAAGGTACAAAGGCCCCTCATAATTTTAGGTTTGATGCTGTTCCTAGCTCCAAGTGTCTGTAAAATTTACTAGTAGAAAATTTACAATGACATAGTCTTCATATACCGATTGACATTTTCATAAGCTGAACTGAAAATACGATTTTTTTCTTTTCCTTCTCTTACCCGATCCTTGCTCAAAAACCTAATAAATTTACTTTAAATTGTGCCTTATGACAAATTCGTATGATAGTCTTAACATAAATAGTTGTCATGCAAATTCGTTAATAACATATATTTGAGGGAAACAGATCCGGGTCTTCAAAATTTTGCACCAAATTTTCTGATAATAAAGTCTAGAATTAAAACAATAGAATTATTTTGTTGTTCTCAGCAAAGGTCAATTTTCCTTCTACCATAACGTAAACTCCTTTTTGTCACATATTGCAATTCCCAATTTTGAAGAAACTCATGCTGTAAATGCCTAGAAGTTTGGACAGCTTCATAGATTTCGGTATAACACCAAACTGGAATCTTCATAAGAAATGCATAACAATTTTACAATTCTTTCTTCAATTCCTTTTTAAAAATCCCCTCAAAAAATTGTGCAAGTATCCTTTGTGTGTGCCCTTAAAACAACTGTGGCATTCAACCTGCAACAACGTTTATGGAAACTTGCCTTTTGAAAATAGTCAATACCAACGCATATTTACTATTCCATACACACACATGAATGTTCATGTCCCTTTATCCGTGCATGCTCCCATTCAACACATCGTACATAAAATCCCTAGGATTTACAACACGACAACGACTGTCCGTCCGAAATTTAAAAACCTTTGCTGATATGTAAAATACAATTCATATGAAGAAAAAAATCAGACAGCTTGTTGAATGGTATTCGAAATAGAGAATACCAAATAAAGCCTTCCGTGGCTATAAAATGATCCCAAGACCATTAAGGAACCGCCACCGAAATATCGTTTTAAGAAATATCAACTAAGAAAACATATCGAAGCGATCGGTTCAGATTTAAATATAGCTCCCATATATATTTTCCTCTGATTTAAGTTAAATAGTGCACCAAAGTTCCTAAATATCTTTCGATTTGCACGAAATTTGGCACAGTGTACTGAATTAAGCCTGGAATGATGTGTGCTAAGTTTCATGAAAATCGGTTCAGATTTATATTTAGCTCCCATATATATTTTTATCCGATTTAAAGTAAATGATGCACCAATGTCCCTAAATATTTTTCGATTAGCACGAAATTTGGCACAGCGTACTGAACATAGTCAAGAATGATGTGTGTTAAGTTTCGTGAAAATCGGTCCACGTTTAGGCATAGCTCCCATATAAGGGTACCCCCAAATTTTCAATATTTTGTGGTTCTTGAGCGCGTTTTTCAACCGAATTCGCTGAAAATTGGTAAAATGGGTTCTTTTTCGATACCAAATTTCTCCACTAAAAAGTATAAGTATAGGTCCACTTTTTCTGATAGCCCCCATATAACGGTACCTCCCAATTTTCAGTTTTTGGCGGGCTTTGTCCGGATTTCTTTCACCAAATTGGCTGTAATTTAGTACTTTGAGTTCTTATTGGGTATCAAATCTCTCCACAAAAAAATTATAAATATAGATCCCTTTTTTTCGGGTAGCCCTCATATAAGGGTACCCCCAATTTTCGGTATTTTGGTGTTCTTGAGCACGGTTTTCAACCGAATTCGATGTAATTTGGTATTTTGTAGTCGTATATGGTAAAAAATCTCCCTACCAAAAATTATTAGTATTCATCCCCTTTTAGGGGTAGTCCATTATAACCCCATTTTTTATACTCTTCACCACATTGTATTATGTCTTTGTGCATATGTTTGTAACAGGCAAAAGGAAACGAGATAGACACATGGTTCCTTTTGAGAATATGCATAGAATCACTTTTTAAGTCGATTTATACATGTCCGTCTGTCCGGATGTCAGTCTGTCCTTGTTAAATTGTAAATAAAGTACAAGTCGCATTTATTATTTGAATTAGATGAAATTTGGCATACGTCACTTATTTGGCCCAAGGACGAACCCTATTGAAATTGGGAAAAATCGGTTCAGATTTAGATATAGCTCCCATATATATTTTTGTCCGATTTAAGGTAAATTGTGCACCAAAGTTCCTAAATATCTTTCAATTTGGACGAAATTTGGCACAGCGTACTGAATTAAGCATAAAATGATGTGTGGTAAGTTTCATGAAAATCGGTTCAGATTTATATATAGCTCCCATATATATTTTCGTCCGATTTAAGGTCAATGGTGCACCTATGTCCCTATATAGGTTTCGATTTTTACGAAATTTAGCACAGCGTACTGAGTTAAGCCAAGAATGATGTGTGCTAAGTTTCGTGAGATTTAGATATAGCTCCCATATATATTTTCGTCCGATTAAAGGTAAATGCTGCAGCAAAGTCCCTAAATATCTTTCGATTTGCACGAAATTTGGTATTGCGTCCTGAACATAGTCTAGAATGATGTGTGTTAAGTTTCCTGAAAATCGGTTTTGATTTAGATATATCTCCCATATATATTTCCGTCCGATTTAAGGAAAATGGTGTACCAAAGTACCTATATATCTTTCTATTTCCACGAATTTGGCACAGCGTACTGAATAAAGTCTACAATGATGTGTGTTAAGTTTCGTGAAAATCGATTAAAATTTAGATATAGCTCCAATATGTATTTTCGTCCAATTTTATGTAAATGGTGCACCAGAGTCCCTATATATATTTCGTAATGAACTTAGTATAAACTATAAGTTAGATATAAATGCTGCACCAAATTCCTCAGGTGGGTCCGATTGACACAAAATTTTGCACAACTTATAGAAATTACGTGTGGCAAGTTTTGTTGAAATTAGTTCAGATTTAGCTATAGTTCCTATGTATAGTTTCGTCAGATGTTAAGTAAAATGTGCACCAAAGACCCAATGTTATATAGTTTACATAACCTAGCATGTGGAAAGTTTTATTGAAATCGGTTCAAATTTGGATAGAGCTACCATTTTTTCTCCTGATTTTAACTAAATGATGCACCAAGAACTCAAAATGTGGCAGATATTCTGTGACAAGTTTCGATTAAAACCGGCTTAGATTTCGATATAGCTTTTATAAATATTTTCGTCCGATTTGAAATAAATGGTGCACCGAATTCCTCATGTTTATCAGATATATATCCAAATAATCAACGGGTATCCGATTGATATATGCTTTAAATTGATTGACATAATTTTGTCCCATTGTAAGAAGCAACTCTATATCTGACCTAATGAAAAATTTAGTATAGGTTGCAAAAAGATATGTTTATGGGTCCAATTTCATTTTACTGATCCTTCAAAAATGCGACGTCTGTTAAGATTCATCTGTTGAATATACCCAAATTGGTGAAGGGTATCAAATAGTCGGCCCCGTCCGACTTCACTACTTTCCTTACTGTTTTTTTTTGCATTCCTTACGTACATAAATTTATTTCAAACTTCGTCACTTTCCAATGTATTTTCTCAAATGTATTTTTTCAAAACGAACATGTACTTTTTATTATCATTGGTTGTGTTACCACATTTCCACAGAATTAATTGCTGTTGACAATCGATGACATTTTACACACACACACTCATACTAATTTAAAATGAAAGTATGGACCGAATTGAGAAATTTTTAATTATTGATCAACCCAATAACAGCAACAACAACAAAAAACCAATCCATTTCACGAAAGAACGTGTTATTAATTCATAATTTGAAATTTATCATTTTTGTAATGTAATTCGAAGAATGTGCCATTAACGCGATTAATTACTTGCGGTTATGAACATTCCTCTATTTAACCCTTAATTTTAACATTAAATCGATTAAAGTCTGGTACATTGGAAATGTTAATTGTTGATTTCAAAAAAGGGCAAGTATTATAGTTTTTCGTGTTTGAAAGGGTTAAGAATAATAACAATTTGTTATTGTTAATATAAAATTCTATAATTGACAACTTTTTAGTTAATTAAGGTTGCTTAAAAAATTAATGGGAATTATTTATCATTAAAATATGTTCAATTTAAATAACTTTGTCGTACATGTTGGCTATTTCAAATTCTATAATACATTATTACTTAAAAACAATAAAAACGGCTATAAGGTTGGCCGGGACGCACTTTTAAATATTATCACATGCCATGTGTATTCCACATTCCTTAATTAGGTAGGCACTATGTCACTGGAAATGGTATTCTATTAGTTTGTTTATACTTTTGAAAATAAAGACACTCAGTTGGGAAGGCTATGTTAGGAACTTCAATACCCCGTATCTTAGACGGGACCTCTATATGGGAACTATTTAAACCCTACAACAACGTACCGGTCGCTTTATGATCCCCCCGGATAATAAAGCGACCGGTACGTTGTTCACAAAAATATATGGACGGACGGACGGACAGACGGACATGCGTAAATCGACTCAGAAAGTGATTCTATGCATATTCTCAAAAGGAACCATGTGTCTATCTCGTTTCCGTTTGCCTGTTACAAACATATGCACAAAGCCATAATACCCTGTACCACCGTGTGGTGAAGGGTATAAAAAAGTAAACACACATAGCAGAAAGTGTGTGGAGTAACAAAACACATGTCCAACAACTATTGAGTTCACGAACGTTTGTTGTTATTGTTGTTGCTGGTTTGAGCATTTGCGAGAATTCGGGAGTGTTTTTATTCTCATTCGTGAGTGAGTGTCAGAAAGAATGTCAACCACCAAACGAAACGAACGATCGTTGTTGTGTGCTCTCACTTGTTTGTTATGTGCGTGCAAACATTTGTCTAGTGAATGCTCTTTTGGTAAAGATTTTATCGCCATAAATACATTCCCATTGCTTTAGTCATCTGTGGCGTATACGTTTTGCGCCACTATACATTAGCTACGTGTACATAACTAATACGCCAACCGTATTACAAGTCATTGTGGTACATTCTACTGAAATCTCGACATTTGATACAATCACAATTTCATTCCGTACAACCAACCTAGAATTTTCTAAATTTCATTCATGATACCACAAACACTATTGCACATTCTAAAGATTTCTTAAGCATATTTTTGGCATTCAAAAGAATCTGAAAACAAACTACGCAATAATTGCTATTTCATAAGGTCAAACGTATTTTTTTTTTGTTTGCTGGCTATTGTATTTAAAATGTTTACAATCCCCTGCCATTCATTGACTTCCAGTTGGCCGCTTCTAATCAGTTGAGAAATTTTTAAATAAAACAAAACCACCCAAAAGTTTTACTCCGACAAAACATATTTAATATTTGTTCTTAAAAGTTTTACATCAAAACATTCATTCACGAATGTTTAAGCAAAATGTTGGAAATTATTCCAGAATCATTCCACTGACAGGAGATGTTCATAGTCATACAAGAATAAGTAAAATGTTGCTGACGAAGTTTAACTATCATTAACTTGAATTTTTGACTCATAACAAAAGGAATGAACACAAAAATTAATATTGGCCTGTTGTTAAGCCAAAAATCTACTCTTATGCTATCTCAAGAGTATCTGACGTAGTAGCATTTATGCCTTACAGCAATCAGGCAGTAAGTAACTTTGTTCGTTAGTTGGAAGAAGAACTGAGTGAAGCAACATTCTGGAAACGTTTGTTATTTTTGGAATTTTTTCTGTTGGTGTGCTGTTCGTTATCTTCTGCTGCTTCTACTTCGTTAAGAATATTTTCGCTTTAAACTTCCCTGGCAATCAAGAACACCACCGAAATTTTTCCAACCAAAACTTTTCTTCACCAAACATTCTTTTTGAAATTGAACGTATGCCTCCCGCCTGTTCCTATGGGTGTGTGCGTGAACTTTTTGTTTTTAAAGAAATGGTTAAGTCCCTTGTTTCGTTATTGCTTATTACTTTAAATGGTTGGGAAGTATAGAATATTTTGTGAGATATCAAATATAGTATAAGAAATTAAAAAAAACAATTTGAATGAAGTTATTTCTGAAGATTTGTTTCTTTTTTGAGTTAACATATTTTAAGGCATAAAAGTGGAAATAAGTGCACTAGGGTGGGGTTTGAAGAAATAAGCTAGCAAAAAGAATATTTATACCCTTCACCACACTGTGGTACAGGTTATTATGTCTTTGTGAATATGTTTGTAACAGGCAAAAGGAAACGAGATAGACCATTGGTTCCTTTTGAGAATATGCATAGAATCACATTCTGAGTCGATTTATGCATGTCCGTCCGTCCATCTGTCTGTCTGTCCATGTTACATTGTAAACAAAGTACAGGTCGCATTTATGATCCGAATTAGATGAAATTTGGCACAGGTCACTTATTTGGCGAAAGGACGAACCCGATTGAAATTGGGAAACATAAGTTCAGATTTAGATATAGCTCCCATATATATTTTCGTCCGATTTAAGGTAAATGGTGTACCAAAGTGTCTATATATCTTTCGATTTGCACGAAATTTGGCACAGCGTAATGAATAATGTGTAGAATGATGTGTGTTAAGTTTCGTGAAAATTGGTTCAGATTTAGATATAGCTCCCATATATACCTTCGTCCGATTTAAGGTAAATGGTTTATCAAAGTCCTTATATATCTTTCGATTTGCACCAAATTTGGCATAGCGTACTGAATTTAGTCTAGAATGGTGTGTGAAAAGTTTCGTGAAAATCGGTTCAGATTTAAATATAGCTCCCATATACAGCTTAACCCAATTTTAGGTAAATAGTCCTTTAAATTTGCACGAAATTTGGCACAGCGTTATGAATAAGGTCTAGAATGATGTGTCTTAAGTTTCGTAAACTCGGTTCAGATTTAGATATAGCTCCCATATATATCTTCGTCCGATTTAAGGTAAATTGTGTACCAAAGTCCCTATATATCTTTCGATTTGCACGAAATTTGTCATAGCGTACTGAATTAAGGCTAGAATGATATGTACAAAGTTTCGTGAAAATCGGTTCAGAGTTAGATTTATCTCCCATATATATTTTTATCCGATTTAAGGTAAGTGGTCCCATTGTAATAAGCAACTCTATATATCATTTAGTATTTGCTCGAATTTTTTCATAGAGTACTGAATCAAAAATGTAGAATGATGATTCCATCTGTTGAGCTTTGTGAAAAGATCCATAGCTAGGCCTATTGACACAACGTACTGAAGTAATATAAATTTAGTCTCTGTCTATGAGAGATTCCCTGAAATGAACCGATTTCAGAAATAGATATCAAAACAAAAACGCGACGTCTATATATAGAGATATATATGTTTTACAAAATATACCCAAAATGGTGAAGGGTATCATATAGTCGGCCAAGTCCGACTTTACTTCTTTCCTTCCTATTTTTTTTTTCAATGGGAAAAATTTTGCCAGTTTTGTGCACAATTTACCTAAAATCGGACGAAACTATATGGGCTAAACAAATGCGACCTATACTTTGGTCACAAAAATACATGGACGGCCGGACAGACGGGCATGCATGGGTCTGTCTCGCTTCCTTTCACCTGTTACAAACATATGCACAAAGGCATAATATCCCGTACCACAGAGTGGTGGAGGGTATAAAAATACAGACCTAGGAATGGTCCTTGAAAAAAATGCCTTAAAAAAATCCACGCTTATGGCCAATGGTCATTGAAATGGAGTTCGGAGAAAATATTGATTTCAAAATTCCAGAACATATTCTTCATAACTCTAGTCTGTGAATAAAATAGTCATTAAAAAATCAAATTTTTGTATGATCTTTGAAGAAATATTCTTTAAAAAGTTGACAACTATTCCATATACAATGATTTCCTTATAATTCCTTACGCAATATTTCATATTTTTTACCGAGGCAATACTGTAAATTGAGCATGATGCAAGGATTTATCACTACCCTAATGTCTACACCACAAGGATCTTTAGATTTTATATTTAAATGATTAAGTTAATCTGATGGTTCTGGATATGTGCGTGCGCCAACATGGTAAACGATGCCGTAGATGCTGCTGCTTGTATAGCAGTTACCACAAAACACCATAAATATTTTTTTCGCGACTGAAAACGGTTGGTATAGAATTAAGGAGGCTTAAGCATAAAGCAAACACACACACTATGCTATGAGTATATTGAACACAATGCGGACTACTGTCGTACTCCTTAATTGAGTTCCAGTAATGCCACTCATATCAATAGGCCCCATAGATAATTTTCCTTATATATATATTAGTTATTTTTCTGTTTGTTGGTGTCTCTACCATGTACAGAACGTTATGGTGATTGAGATTATTTTAATTTAGTATATCGTAGCCTTTATGAATTACAACAACAGCAACAAAATGCGATAATAAGAAATTTAGCTCGTTCATATAACATTGGATTATCATGGATCAAAACACTTTGTTGGATTTTCGCATTTCGTATTTGCTAAGTGGCCTTCGATAAATGTATGTGTATGTATGTGCGGATATATGTCTATGTGGGAATTTATATACACGGAATTAGCCACAAATAAAATCAGTAATCCTAATTAATTGAAGTGTCACACGATTAAATTTATATTTATTTAGATAAAACAATATAAATACAATATAATTTCGCACATGATTTTTAGTGTGGGCGTGTGTGTGTTTCGAAATTGGTCGCATACTAAAAAAATAATTGTTTTAGTATATTTAGATATACTTAAAGTCGTAGTTGTGTGTTTTTTTATAAAGATACAATATGGAACTTCTTGCCTTTTCAATAGATACTTACTAGAAAATCCATTAAATTTTCCAAAACTTATGTGAACTCTAATATTTAATAATACGATTGAATGGTCTAGTAAGTTTGTAAAAAATAGGTCAACACTAGATTGCTATAACCAAAAAAGAGCTTAATATTTTCTATTATTATGGCCTTTTACTACAGTGTAAAATATCGACATACACGTTTAATCGTTGCATTTGTATGCCAAAAATATCCATTGATTTTTTTTTATTGTTAATACTACTAAGAAATTCCACACCAGTCAAAGAGTTAAATTTTTATAAAAGATCTTTATTTAAGGATTCAACGAAGTGTGGATTTTTATACCCTTCACCACACTGCGGTGAGGGGTATTATGTCTTTATGCATAAGTCTGTACCAGGCAAAAGGAAACGATATAACCACATGATTACTTTTGAGAATATGTATAGAATCACTTCCTTAGTCGATGTATACACGTCCGTCCGTCAATTATGATCCGATTTAGATGAAATTTGGCTCAGATCACTTTTTTGTTCCAAGGACGAACCCTATTGAGAAAATCGGCTCAGATTTAGATATAGCTCCCATATATAGTTCCGTCAGATTTTATGTAAATGGTGCATCAAACTCGCAATATTGGTCCGATTCAGTACAGAGTACTGAATTAGGTACTGCGAAGTTTTGTTGAAATCGGTTCAGAATTAGATATAGCTCCCATATAGTTTCGTCCGATTTTATGCAAATAGAGCACCATACTACCACTATTTATCCGAATTTAGCAAAGGTCACTTATTTGGTGCAAAGGCGAAACTCACTGAAATTGGAGAAAATCGGCTCAGATTTAGATATGGCTACCATAAATGGCGCACCAAACTCCCAATATTGGTCCGATTGATGCAACATTTTGCAACATTACTGAATTACTGATAGATACATGCGAAGTTTTGTTGAAATCGGCTCAAATTTAGATATAGCTACCATGATGTGTATTAAATTTCGTGAAAATCAATTAAAATTTAGATATAGCTCCCTTATACAGTGGTGGTCACGTAATTAAAACATTTACTGTGGTAAAATTTTTTGATCAAGCCTCGATTCGTTGAAATTATTTATACCCTTCACCACACTGTGGTACAGGGTATTATGTCTTTGTGCATATGTTTGTAACATGCAAAAGGAAACGAGATATACACATGGTTCTTTTTGAGAATATGCATAGAATCACGTTCTAAGTCGATTTATGCATGTCCGTCTGTCCGTCTGTCCATAATAAATTGTAAACAAAATACAGGTCGCATTCATTATTCGAAATGAATAAAATTTGGTACAGCTCATCTATTTGGCCCAAGGACGAACCCTATTAAAATTGGGAAAAATCGGTTCAGATTTACACATAGCTGCCATATATATTTCCGGGCGATTTATAGTAAATGTTGTACCAAAGTCCCTATGTATCATTCAATTTGAACGAAATTTCGCATAGCGTAATAAATTAAATATTCAATGATGTGTGTAAAATTTCGTGAAAATCGGTTCAGATTTAGATATAGCTCCCATATATTTTTTCGTCCGATTATAGGTAGAGAGGGCACCAAAGTCCCTATATATCCATCGATTTGCACGAAATTTGTCATAGCGTAATGAAATAAGTCTGGAATGATGAGTGGTAAATTTCGGGAAAATCGATTCAGATTTGGATATAGCTCCCATATATATTTTCGTCCGATTTTTGGTAAATAGTGCACCAAAGTCCGTATATATCCTTCGATTTACACGAAATTTGGCATAGGGTAATAAATTAAGTCTTCAACGATGTGTGTTAAATTTCCTGAAAATCGGTTCAGATTTACATATATATATTTCCGTCCGATTTTAGGTAAATACTGCACCAAAGTCCCTATATATCTTTAGATTTGTACGAAATTCAGCATGGCGTACTAAATTAAGCCTAGAAATGTGTGTGTTTAAATTCGTGATAATCGATTCGGATTTAGATATAGCACCAAACTCTAATGTTATCAGATTAACATGATCGTATCAAATTGAGACTTGAATGACGTTATTGCGTTTTTTTGACATTGGTGCAGATGCAGCCATAGCTTCCACATGTATTTCGAACGGGTGTCTGATTTTAATTAAATTTTGAACAGTGCGTGTATCAATTTCGCTATAAATCGTTTTCCATAAATGTGTCCCATGGTGCGCAGACGACTCTAAATCTGCCCGAATGAAATTAAATTTTGCATAGGTTGCAGAAAGACATGAGTATGTTCCTTCGAGCCAAAATTGACATGCAATTGTAAGGATACATATATAATAGAAATAAAGAAGGTCCAGTCCAACTTTACTACTTTCCTTACTGGTTTTAATTTGTTTTTAATTCAGAACACTTAAATATACTGCGGCTAAGAGACTTAGTGTGAAAATAGAAAATTATTGTGTGCAATTTGCCATATATATTTTTGTCCGATTTAAGGTGAATGGTGCATCACACTCCTATGTTTGTCCGATGGACACGAGATTTTGCACAGCGTATCAAATTGAGACTAGACGGAGTTTATTGGTGCAGATGCAGGCATAGCTTCCATATATATTTCGAACGGTTGTCTGATTGAGACACAGTGCGGCATACTGAATAGCGTTTATGATGTTTGCTTTAAATCGATTTACATAAATGTGTCCCATTGTACGCAAACGACTCTAAATCTGCCCGAAGGAAATGAAATTTAGCATAGGTTGCCGAATGGCGGATTGATGTCAGTCGGTCACATAGTGTATCATATAGTCGGTCCATTCCGACTTTATTACTTTCCTTACTGGTGTTCTGAAAAAATGCATGTTTTGATTCAATCCGCGTAAAGGTAACACCCTATTTTCAATTTTTACTTTTCGGTTTTCATTGAAAAAATGTAGAGTTTCATATTAAGGGTTTCATAATAAAGGGTGTAAAACTTTCGAAGTGGTCAGATCTAATACCGTTTCCACTTGTTTTCACATCACACCATGACCCCTTAATATAGCTTATTTATTGTGTTTGCTTTTCTTCATAGCCTATTTTAAAACAGTTTTTTTTTCTATGTCAATATACCTTTAAGGCAACTAAACAATTTAGAAAATCCTCCGGCCAAAATTTAGTTACGAAAGATGAATGATTTTATTACGTCTTTATTACATTCCCTTTCAGGAGTCTCTCCATTTTTACTGGACATTTTCACCCATTTTCCATTATTTAATTTTGTTGTTATTTATTTTTCATTGTGGCCA
The DNA here is from genome assembly GCF_032173495.1 of Musca vetustissima. Taxonomy (NCBI): domain Eukaryota; kingdom Metazoa; phylum Arthropoda; class Insecta; order Diptera; family Muscidae; genus Musca; species Musca vetustissima. The sequence goes on from NW_026888606.1 coordinate 80,037, forward strand.
GAATACATTCGAATTCGATTTTACAAAATTTTATTTTTTTTCGAATTTCCTTATGGCTGTTTGTTGAACGTTTACTGTACGTATATTTTGTGTGCGATTTCTCTGGTTCGTTCGCTCGCTCGCTCGTTTTTTGTTTGTGTTCAGTGCCGCAGGAACTTTGTTGTTAAGTAGTTCTGTTGTCCTTTAACGTTTGGTGTTATTTATCTCCTGTTTCGTCCTGTTTGTGTTGCCTGTAATAATACTTGTGATTTATTTATACACATAAAAAGTTTCAGCTGTAGTAATATCTGTTTATTTGTTCACATTCTGCCTCACGGTGAAAATAATTTAAGCCTGTGTATGAACCTTCTTCTTGGTGGTAGCGTGTGTGTGTGGGCGTCCGTGGCATGTTGTAATGATGTTGGCAAAAAGTTGTTCACTCAGAGAACGATAAAGAAAGTATTAAAAACACCACACCTTTTATTATATTTGTTAAGAAGAGGTATCGTTTGTTGCTAGCAATTCGCCCAAAGTCTATATGATTAAGTTTGACTACCAAAAAAAACAAAAGGCATATTAATTGAACGTTAAGAGTTAAATGCCCGAGGTACATTAAAAAATTGTTGTTAAATATTAAAATTAAGATGGACAAAATGTAAGCGACGAAGTCTCTAGGAATTTCACGAATATTTAAATTAATGAAATTTTGAAGGTACACCTTTTTTCATAAAATTGGAACAATCGCATTTCTGGAAAATAAATCACATAACAGCTTTTATAAGTTTATATATGAAACCTTAAAACCGGTTATTACCCCCTAGAGAGACTACACTACACTTTCCCACAACTTATAACGAAACAACTCAAACCCAACCATTTCATTTTGTTTTTCTCATTGTTCATTTTGTCGCACTTCAATTGTCCACCATCACAGCTACTCAATGTTCTCCGTCAAAGGGAAAATGCTGGTCATAAAGAAAATGCAGACAATTATAAATTTCATTAAGTTAAAGGACACTTTTGTGGTGTAATTAACAATAAAAAAGTATCGTATTTCATTAAAATAGCTTCAGCTAAATTAATTGTCCACAAAAGCAAATAGCAGAACTGTTGCTTGGGTGAGCAACAAATTAAGCAGAAACCCCCACTCTGTTAATTTAAATCAAAGAAAAGTCTTTAAGTCGGATGTTCATGTTTTTGCAATAAATGGAGTATTTGGATTTGGTTTTGTATTAAGGAGACCCTCCATTCACGGTTTCAAAAATTTTAATCTGGATTTTATACCATTCACCTACGGGTTATTATGTCTTTGTGCATATGTTTGTAACAAACAAAATGCAACGAGATACACTCAGGGTTGCTTTTGAGAATATGCATAGAAACACTTTGTGAGATGATTTATGCATGTCCGTCCATCCGTCTGTCTGTCTCTACCCATGCTAAATTGTCAGCAAAGCACTGGTCGCATTTATAATCCGAATAACATGAAATGTGACACAATTCTCTTATTTAGCTCAAGTACGAACCCAGTTGAAATTTGAAAAAAAAAATCGGTTGACAATAAGATGTAGCTCCCATATTTATTTTCAGTTCAGATTTAGATATAGCTCTCATATATATTTTTGTTCGATTTACGGATTTTTGTCCCTCCAAACACGGATTTTAGACCCTGCACTGAATGAAGTCTAGAATGATGTGTGCCAAGTTTCGTGAAAATCGGTTCAGATTTAGATATAGCTCCCATATATAGTTTTGCCCGATTTTAGTTAAATGGTGCACCAATGTCCTTGAAAAACTACCGATTTGGACGAATTTTGGCTTAGCGTACCTAATTATATCCAGAATGATGTGTGCTAAGTTTCGTGAAAATCGGTTCAGATTTAGATATAGCTCCCATATATAGTTTCCCCCGATTTTATGTAAATGGTGCACCAAAGTCCCTGAAATTCTTCCGATTTGTACAAATTTTGGAATAGCGTACTGAATTAAGTCTAGAATGTTGTGTGCTAAGTTTCGTGGAAATCTGTTCAGATTTAGATATAGCTCCCATATATAGATTCGCGCGATTTCAGGTAAATGGTGCACCAAAGTCCTTGAAAATCTTTCGATTTGCACAAATTTTGCCATAGCGTACTGAATTAAGTCTAGAAACACGTTTCCCAAGTTTTGAGAAAATCGGTTCAGATTTAGAAATAACTCCCATATATATTTTTGTCCGATTAAATGTAAATGGTCCACCAAAGCCCCTATACATCATTCGATTTTCACGGCGTAATGAATTAGGTCTAGAATGATGTGCGCTAAGTTTCGTGAAAATCGGTTCAGATTTAGATATAGCTCCCACATATAGTTTCGCCCGATTTTAGGTGAATGGTGCACCGAAGTCCCTGAAAATCTTTCGATTTGTACAAATTTTGGCAAAGCGTACTGAATTAAGTCTAGAATGACGTGTGCCAAGTTTCGTGAAAATCGGTTCAGATTTAGATATAGCTCCTATATATAGTTTCGCCCGATTTTAGGGAAATGGTGCACCAAAGTCCTTGAAAATCGTTCGATTGACACGAATTTTGGAATAGCGTACTGAATTAAGTCTAGAAAAACGTGTGCCAAGTTTTGTGAAAATCGGTTCAGATGTAGATATAGCTCCCATATATATTTTCGTCCGATTTCATGTAAATGGTCCACCAAAGCCCCTATATATCTTTCGATTTGCACGAAATTTGTCACGGCGTAATGAATAAGGTCTAGAATGATGTGTCAAGTTTCCTGTAAATCGATTCAGATGTAGATATAACTCCCATATATATTTTCGTCCAATTTCATGTAAATGGTCAACAAAACTCCCAAGCTTTTTCCGACTTTACAACATTTTGCACAGTGTTCTGATTTTTACACACATTAAACTATGTGAAGTATTGTTAAAATCAGTTCAGATTTAGATATATAGTTTTATTCGATTAAATGTAAATGTTGCACCGAACTCTCAATGTTTGTCCGACTGAGTCATAATTGAGTCTGAGTCTGTTAATTATACCCTTCACCACACTGTGGTACAGGGTATTATGTCTTTGTGCATATGTTTGTAACAGGCAAAAATAATCGAGTTAGACCCATGGTTCCTTTTGAGAATATGCATAGAATCACTTTCTGAGTCGATTTATGCATGTCCGTCTGTCCGTCCGTCCGTCCGTCCGTCCGTCTGTCCATGTAAAATTGTAAACAAAGTACAGGTCGCATTTATGATCCGAATTGGATGCGATTTAATGTGAACGGTCCCTATATATCTTTCGATTTGCACGAAATTTGGTACAGCCTAATCATTTAGGTCTAGAATGATGTCTGCCAATTTTCGTGAAAATCTGTCCAGATTTAGATATAGCTCCATATATAGTTTCGTCCGATTTCATGTAAATGGTGCCCCAAAGTCCCTATATATCCTTCGATTTGCACGAAATTTGACATAACGTACTGAATTAGGTTTAGAATGATGTGTGTTTAGTTTTCTGAAAATCGGTCCAGATTTAGATATAACTCCCATATATAATTTCGTCTGATTTAAGGTAAATGGTGCACCAAAGTCCCTAAATAGCTTTCGAAATTTGGCACAGCGTACTGAATTAGGCCTAGAATGATGTGTGCTAAGTTTAGTGAAGATCGGTTCAGATTTAGATATAGCTCCCATATATATTATCGTCCGATTTAAGGTAAATGGTGCACCAAAGTCCCTAAATAGCTTTCGATTTGCACGAAATTTGGCACAGCGTACCGAATTAGGCCTAGAATGATGTGTGCTAAGTTTCGTAAAAATCGGTTCAAATTTAGATATAGCTCCCATAGATATTTTCGTCCGATTTAAGGTAAATGGTGCACCAAAGTCCCTAAATAGCTTTCGAAATTTGGCACAGCGTTCTGAATTAGGCCTAGAATGATGTGTGCTAAGTTTCGTGAAAATCGGTTCAGATTTAGATATAGCTCCCATATATATTATCGTCAGATTTAAGGAAAATGGTGCACACAAATCCCTAAATAACTTTCGATTTGCCCGAAATTTGGCATAGCGTACTGAATTAAACCCAGAATAATGTGTGCTAAGTCTCGTGAAAATCGGTTCATATTTAGGTATAGCTCCCATATATATTATCGTCAGATTTAAGGTAAATGGGGCACCAAAGCCCCTATATATCGTTCGATTTGCATAAAATTTGACACAGAGTTCTGACTTAGGTCCAGAATGGTGTGTGCTTAGTTTCGTGAAAATCGGTTCAGATGTAGATATAGCTCCCATATATATTTTCGTCCGATTTAAGGTAAATGGTGAACCAATGCCCCAATATATCTTTCGATTTGCACGAAATTTTGCACAGTATACTGAATTGTGTGTCGAATGATGTGTGCTAAGTTTCGTGAAAATCGTTTCAGTTTTAGGTATAGCTCCCATATATATTTTCGTCCGATTTAAGGTAAATGGGACACCAAAGCCACTATTTATCTTTCGGTTTGCATAAAATTTGACATAGAGTCCTGAATTAGGTACAGAATGGTGTTTGCTAAGTTTCATGAAAATCGGTTCAGATTTAGATAAAGCTCCCATATATATTTTCGACTGATTTATAGGTAAATGGGGCACCAAAGTCCCTATATATGTTTCGATTTGCACGAAGTTTGGCATAGGGTGCTGAGTTAGGTCCCTACCATAGCTCGTGTGTTAAATTTGGAGGAAATGGGATTAGATATAGATTTAAGTTCGTTCAACTTCATGACGTCTGTTAGAATACACATGTATAATAAACCCAAAGTGGTGAAGGGTATCATATAGTCGGCCCAGTCCGACTTTACTACTTTCCTTACTTGTTTAAATTTATTTTTTTTTTCTATTAATTATTACCCATCGAATATTCCCAATAAATATTATTAGTTATTAATTACTTTCAAATTTTAGACACGTTTTAGTTTCGAAACAAAAACTTCCACATGAAATATTCGGGACAATTATCACAAATTTATTTGCCTCCCTACCCACCCCCTTCGCCACAATTCGATTCGATAAGCTAAACGTTATTTTCGCAGTTCAATATTCGACACGAAATTGTTATAAAAATTTCATAAATGATGTTAAGCGTAAATAAATTTCATTTAAGCTGCAAACAAAAACAACAACGAATTTCCAACGAAATAGATGGCCATAATTGGCGCGCGAGAAAAAAACGTTGGCAAATTTCATATAAATTTGAAATGGTGTGAAAAATTATAAATTCATTCACTTTAATTTCGCTCAAATCGTTTTGTATTCATATCAGTTGTGAATGGTAATTATAAATTTGACATTCAATCGTCAATATTTTGTGGCAGTATTTTTTAAATTTACTTGGAATAAGTGATACCAACCATATTGAAAAACATTGAAGTAAGGCGTGGACTTATTATAGGAATATCTTTTCAAGGAGCAATTCAATCGTCGATTCGTTTAAAGCGTAGATTTTTAAAGGATTTTTTTTTCAATAAAAGGAACATTTTTAAAGAATATTTTTTCAAGGCTTATATCTTTTAAAGATTTTTGTTCTATAAGCGTGGGGTTTCTTAAAGGAATATTTTTCCCGTAAGGGTGGGGTCTCATACAGGTATATTTTTCTCCAATAAGCGTGGTATCTTATAAAGGAATACGTTTTCCAATAAGAATGGGTTTTGTTAAACGAATATTTTTTTCCAAAAAGCCTGAGTTTCCTTAAAGGATTTTTTTCAAAGTCCAATAAGAATACTTTCTTAAGAATATTATTTCAAATTCCAATTAGTGTGGATTTTTTAAACAATATTTTTTTAAGTCCAATAAGAATGTATTTTTTAAGGATATTTTTTTCGAATTCCAATTAGGCTGAGTGGCGTAGGGGATGATAGATACCAAGCAACGGCACTGATTTTCTTTAACATGGCGAAGGCCAGGCTTATCTTGGTCCCTCTTTCATCTCAATTGTGGACACCGACCTCCCCGCGATGTCTCCTAGGGTAGCTATTTTCATCACCCGTTGAAAAAGTGAGTTAATATGTGCCGCGAGTTCACCCATAAGGACTATAAAAAAATGGGTTGAGGCGTCGGGTTAGTTGCCCACTCTCTCGGTAAACCCAACCTACTATGAAAAAGCAAAAAAGAAAACCAAACCCACCTAATGTTGACGACCCCCGAAAACGTATAAAGGACCATGATCTGCGAATCTGCACTTGGAATGTGCGCACGTTGTACAGAACAGACGCAGTCTTCGCTTTGGAGGATGTACACAGGAAGTACAAAGCCGATATTATTGCCGTACAGGAAATGCGATGGAAAGGTACTGGCGTAAGTAAATCAGATGATTACGCCCTGTATTATAGCTGTCATGAAAAGAGACGTGAATTTGTCAGCGGATTTATGGTTAAGAGGAGAATAAAATACCTCGTCTCCAGATTCACTCCAGTAGAAGAGCGAATTGCTATAATCCGTATAAAAACGAAGTTCTTCTACATCAGTCTCATTTGCGCCCATGCTTCGACCGAGGACAAAGATGAGCAGACCATGTTTTACGAGCGCCTAGAAACAGCATATGGCCGTTGACCTGACCATGACATTAAAATTTTGCTGGGAGACTTTAATGCAAAAAATCGTAAAGGAAAATATATTTGGCCCCACCGTCGGAAAACTCATCCTCCATGATGAAACGTTCGCCAACGGCATGAGGGTGATTGACTTCGCGGCAGCAAAAACGTGTTAGTTAGCAGCACCAGATTCAAACATTTCGATATTATCGGGAAAAAAGGAGAGTGGAGAAACGTATTTTCAGAAAAAAGAAGAAAGAACACAAAAAACGTGAGCAAATCGAGATGTACAGGAGTCAGAATGAAGTCCGGAAATTTTACTAACGACTAAAACACCAAACCGAAGGTTTTGGTGCAGGCACATCCTACTGTCGAGATGAAGAAGCAAACCTGGTGACAGATACAGAGAGACTGTTGATGATCTGGAAGGAGCATTTTGAAAAGCTTCTATTATCAAATAGTGGCGGTGGAGCAGATATCCCTGCACCAATAAGAGATGAAGGTATGGAGTGTATACCACCTAGCCAAGACGAGGTCAGAATAGCAATCAATCGGCTGAAGAACAATAAAGCACCAGGAGGCGATGGGTTACCAGTCGAACTATTCAAGACTGGTGGCCAGATGCTGATCAGGAGCATGCACCAGCTGATTAGTACAATTTGGCTAGATGAATGCATGCCCAGTGATTGGAACCTCAGAATCCTGTGTCCCGCGCACAAAAAAGGAGACAAGACGATATGTGCCAACTATAGAGGAATAAGTCTATCCAGTGTGCTGTGGCCAATGGTCATTGACATTATGGGACCATACCAATGGGACTTAAGGCCTGGAAAAACCACCATTGATCAGATTTTTATTTTGCGCCATATCCTGGAAAATACCCACGAAAATCACATCGACACATTCCATGTATTCGTCGACTATAAAGCCGCATTCGACAGCCCTATCCGTTCAGAGGTGTTTAAAGCCGTGTCTACGTTCGGCATTCCTGAAAAATTAATACGGCTACATGTTACTCGCGTACGTCGATGACATCGATATAATGGGTCTAACATTGCGAGCGGTAACAGCCACCGTTGAACAAATTGAGAAGGAGTTTCCAAAGTGGATCTAACAGTAAACGGCGAGATGACCAAGCTGATGGTATCTACGCGCAAGACGTCCAGTAGACTCGGACCAACTGTGGAACTTGAAAACTAAAGCTTCGAGGTAGTTAAAGACTTTATATACCTTGGTACCGCCATAAATAAAACGAATAATATCAGTTTTGGAATTCGGAGAAGGATTGTGATGGCCAACAGATGCTACTATGGTCTAAGTAAGCAGTTTAAAAACAAGGCCACCTCTCGCCAGACCAAACTCACACTTTACAAGACGCTGATACTACCCGTGCTATTATATGGATCAGAAGCATGGGTACTTGCGCAAGCAGATGAGGCAGCGCTTGGGGTGTTTGAGAGAAAAATTCTCCAAAAGATCTACGGCCCGATCTGCGTTGACGATGAATATCGGCGTCGAATGAACCATGAGTTCTACAATTTATACGCGGACATCGACATAGTCAATCGTATTGAGCTGCAGCGACTACGGTGGCTAGGCCATGTTGTGCGGATGAATGAAGATGCCCCAGCTCAAAAGGCATATAAGAATGAGCCTACTGATGGTTCCCGTAGAAGGGGAAGGTCACGAATTAGATGGAAAGACCAAGTAGAAAACAACATCTTGGAACGTGGTCTTCCAAATTGGTGAACTTACGCACAAGACCGACGCGCTTGGAAATATTTTTTAAGCTCGGCTTTTGAAACAACCGTTCTGTAACAAGCCAGCTAAGAAGAAGGCATTTAACACTCAATATTTTTCCGAATTATACAAAATTTTTGCGTAGCTTGTTGAATTATGTCCAGTATGATGTCTGTGAAATTTCGTTGATATCGTCTGAGATCTAGATACAACTCCCATATATAGTTTGTTCCGATTTTATGTAAATGGTACACGAAACTTCCAATATTTGTCCGGTTGAGAAGAAAATTTTCACAGCATTCTGAATTAGGTCCATTTTGATGTCTGTGAAGTTTCGTTGAAATCGTCTGAGATTTAGATATAGCTCGCACCAAAAAAATGTAAGTCTGGCCGATTGGCATGTAATTTTTAATAGATTTTAGAATGGCGTATGTATGGTTTTTTATTGGTTCAAAAATCGATGTAGATCACAAATTTAATTTCGCCCGATTCCATTTCAATGGCCCTCCAGAGATTATATTTCAGTTCTAGCTACAGGATGTTTTACATATAAACATCTCTTGTATGAACCCAAAGTGGTGAAGGGTATCATATAGTCGGTCCGTCCTTTTCAGCTTTCTTTACTGGTTTTAAATGAATATTTATTAAACAGTATTGATGCCCCTTACTTTTATAATCAGATTTTATTCCCTCGATTAAACAAAGACTTACATCCTTGTAGTCCAGACTCTGTAAATGCCTAATATTTTATTTAGCTTACGACATCCATATGTAGATCACAACAACAACAGCAACAAATGTATCTTTACCAGTAACAAAATATGCAAAATTCGAGCTAAGTGAGAGCAATAAAACATGCTGTGATTTGGCCATAAATCTTTGTGGCCATGTTAATACTTTGCAGGTTCTAATATTTCTTGCTTCATCTCATTTCAGTCATGACCCAGCATTTTGTGTTGTATCTATGACCCTTTTTACACGGAGGGTCTGCTACAGCGTTGGAACATATGCTCGGAACATCAACCGTCTTACTGTGTGTGTATGTTTTGTGGAATACCATCAGGTTGGGCTACGTTTTTAGCTTTCTCGTTCTCTAATGGCCCTTTAATAGTTAAACTCCTTTTTTAGACCGTTCGCTTCGCTTCGATTTGTTTATTTTTCTCATTTGATTTTGTTCATTGGATGCCATTATAAATTGGTTAGCTGGCCGTTTGCCGCTGCTTCCAATGCAGTACTTTGTAGCCCCGCATTGAACAATGTACCGTGAAAATACTAAACATTTCATTTCATTTTGTTTCATTTCATTTCGATTTTTGTTTTCCTTTTGAATTCATTAAAATTTATTGCCGGACAATTGGTCTCACGATTAATGGCATTTATTGCCTTTTAATCTTGGAACTGAAAAACAACCATCAATGATTCAGTCCATTCATTCCTTCATTTTTAACCCGTTCTTCTTTATTTAGGGTAGTATTGTTTGTTTTAAGGTTTTTCTTATTTATATTCCATCCTTTGATCGTGCCAATTTCGATGTGTGTGTATCGGCTATGTATCGTCTGGCTATGAGCTTGTTAAGCTACGTGTTATGTGGCGCTGTGGCTTTTCCTAGCCTTTCTATCCTTTTGGCATCCTTTTTTCTCTCCGTGAAATCCTTTTTATTAATGGCATATTTCCCTGTACAATAGATTCTAAAAATTGTTGTGGGAATTGACCAAAACTATGTCAAACATTTGTAGTTGTAAATCCTTAAATGACCTCTTGGTTATTTGTGTCTGTTGTTAAAATTTATTACTCTTTTTTTTCTTCGAAGTACAAATTATTACTCAATTCATGGTAATGTGTTTCTAAAATTTGTGTGTGTATGTATGTGTATTTATAAAAATACTTTCAAGGACCAAAACAGGCGTGGATGTATTAAAATATACTTTTCTAGGACCAAAACTGGCGTAGATTTATTAAAACATACTTTTTCAAGGATCAAAACAGGCGTGGCTTTATTAAAAAATAGGTTTTCAAGGACCCACACAGGCGAGGATTTAGCAGGGCCAAAATAAGGCGTAGATTTATAAAAGAATATTTTTTCAAGGACAAGCAGGACCAAAATAAAGCGTATATTTATTAAAGAATAGTTTATCAAGGACCAATTTATAAAATAATATTTTCCGACAAAAATAAGTCATCGAATTATTAATGAATATTTTCCAACGTCCAAAATAAGACATAGAGTTATTAAAGGATATTTTTTCAAGCACAAAAGGACCAAAATAAGGCATAGATTTATTAAAGAATATTTTTATACCCTACACAACTAGGTTGTCAGGGTATTATAGCTTTGTGCAGCCCCAAGAGTTTGTAACGCCGCGAAATATTGGTCCTAGATCCACCTTTAAGTATACCGATCGTCATATCTCGACTAGCTGAGTCGATCTAGACATGTGTGTCCGTCAGTTATAGACCAATCTTCACGAAATTTTGCATGTAGGATGGGTTCGGCCTAATGAAGACCCCTATTGTTTTTGGTAAAGATCGGATAATATTTAGGGGATGAAATGGACCAAATACTTAATTTTTGTCGGTTTTGCTGGTCGCTCCAGAGGCCGCAATTATGTCCCAAACATCTCGAATTTTTCCATGAAGAAGGGGATTGGGCCAAAGAATATGCACACCTGTTTTGATAAAGATCGGTCGATATTTAGCGCGTCAAATGCACCCTGACTTTTGTGTGAAAAATAACAAAATTTGTATTCTGTGGCGTATATATTTACTCCTGAAGGACATAGAGCCGAGAAGTTGATAGTATATCCAAGAGGTGTGCTTGGCCTTTAAATTGATACCAATTATATTGTGGTATGTACTCGGATGTGGGAGTTACACGTAAATATTTACAGGTGCTTATGTATTCAGATATTATTTAGATATAGTATATTACCATACTAGAGGGCACTGATCGCTTTGAAATTTTTCATGAGATTCCAGTTATGGTCAAGGACAACGCCTACAATTTTCGGTGATGATCACATAACAATTCGGGATGAAGCGGACCGATTTTTTTTTTTTTTTTTTTGAGACGATCTATAGGCCGCAATTATAAACCGAACATCACCACCTACGGTGAAGGGAATCTGGACAAGTAATTAGGGGGACGGCTGTACTGAATATTAGTAATATTCGGAAAATATGTCATTGTAAGCAAGAGGTGCTGTTGAACTCTAATCGGGCAAGAGGGTGCAAATATCAAGAAATATTGCCCAGGCTCGGAATAAAAATCCGCAGAAAGTTAGAGTTACGTGATAGTTGTATGGTCGGCCCCGTCCGACTAAACTACTCCGCTCACTGGTTTCAAGGATCAAAAGGACCAAAATAAGGCATTTATTTATTAAAGAACTAGCATATGCCCGCTACTTCGTTTAGCAAATGTGAGAAATATTTAAATATGTATTAATATATTATTTTCACAGAAAACTGCATATGTCAAATATATAATTTAAACAATCCACACATTAATATCGATCATAAATTGAATTCAAATTTTTTACCAAATTTAGTTCCATTTAGCACACATTATTTCCATAAGCACCTTCTCAACTATCCAACAAAAACTGGCTGCATACCCCGATCCTACACCCCACAATGATTCCAAATTCATATTTCAGGATTCCAACTCTATTGGTTCACTCACAATTCAAATTGTGTACACAGTAGTACGAATTTCCAAAACTTCCTACTAAACCCAAACCTACACCCCCACAGTGGTCCTAAATCCAAGTTTCAGGATTCCAAATCTATCGCTTCACTTGTAATTTAAATTAGTACGCAAATTTAGTACGCAGTAGTATCAATTTCCCAAAATTCGTACATACCCCGATCCTACACCTCTACAGTAATTAAAAATCAAAATTTCAGGATTCCCACTCTATCGCTTCACCCACAATTTAAATCGTAACAAATTTAGTACACGTTAGTACATACTACCAAAACTTCCTACATATCTCAATCTTACACCTCAACAGTTATCATGATTCCAAATTTCATGATTCTAGCTCTATTGGTTGACCTAAAATTCAAATTGTACCAAATTAAGTAACATTTAGTACCCATAAGTAATAATTTCTTAAACTGAATCCTAACCCCAATCCAACACCCCTACAGTGATCCTGACTCGAAATTTTATTGTTCCAACTCTATTGGTTCACCCGAATCTAAATTGTACTAATTATAGTAGGATTTAGTACTTTTCGTACACATAAGTAAAACATTTCCAAAACTACGTACATATCCCAATCCTACACTCCGACGCTAATGTTAATTTAAATTTTCAGGATTCCAAGTCGATTTGTACCGAATACAGTACCATATAGTACTTTTCGTATACATATGTTCACGCTTCCAAAGTAGGCTCCTTATATCGACCCTATTTCTCAATCTAAATTTGCGTTCCAAAAATTCAAGTTTTTAGCTCAATCCATTTGCATGCTACGAAATTGTACCAAATTTAGTACATTTCAGTACTTTTCGGATACTTATAGTTCGAATTTCCAAAAAACCTCAATCCAAATTTCAGAGTTCTAGCTCTACGGTTCGACAAATACAAATGATACCATATTTAGTATTTTTTTAGTACTTTTCGTAACGTTCCAACTTTTGACCAAGAGAGTTGGTCAAGAGATGACAAAGTCGGACGGGCCGACTATATGATATTCTTTACCACTTTGGGTATATTGAAAAGATGAATCCTAACATACGTCGCATTTTTAAAGGACCATCAAAATAAAATTGGATCCATAAACATGTCATTCTGCAACCTATACTAATTTTTTCATTTGATCAGATATAGAAGCTATATCTTAATCTGAACCGATTTCAGGAAATTTAACACACATCATTCTAGACCTAATTCATTACGATGTCCCAAATTTCGTGCAAATCGAATGATATATAGCATTCGATTTGCACGAAATTAGGGACTATGGTGCACCATTTACATTAAATGGGACGAAAATATATATGGGAGCTATATCTAAATCTGAACCGTTTTTCACATAACTTAACTCACATTATTCTAGACCTAATGACATATAGGGACTTTGGTGCACCATTTACATAAAATCGGACGATTTTCTACCTATAAAAACACAATTTTGTTAAAAATCTCCTCAAAATCTACCCCTGATATAGGTGGGCTACAGAAAAAGTTTAGAAGAAGAAAGGGATCGAGATTACAGCTGAAAAGGTTGAAATACAAATCGAAAATACCGAATATTTCAGGGTTCAAAAAATAATTCAACGGAATAACACATTTAATATACACTCCACTTTATGGTAGAGGGATAAGTGAGAAAATAATTATATCATCTTAAAAAAGCACATATACACACTATCGGTCTTATGTGTATGTGTGCATGCAAGTATGTCAAACTTCATAATAATGTGAAAGATTGTTAGGATGTTCTTCCTGTGTGTTTTCTGTTATTTATTTTTTGTGGTAATGACTCAACATAATCGTATGGCTATGTGTGATATTGTTTTGTACTAATATATATGAGTGTGTGTGTTTGTCAGTTCTTAAAAAAAATTAATTAATTTATATTTAACTCATTGCAGTCAACCTGTAACTGTCGCTGTTGTTGTCGTTTGTATCTACATCCTTTGCTTCCTTTATCTGTCATCTATTAATTTTAATAAAAAGTTTCCATTCTTTGATAGTTGTTTGTTATTGTTGTGCCTTTAGCAGGTAATTAGCAAAGCTTCAATGACAACAGGGCTCTTTTTCCAAGAAATATAAAATCTATACATGAACAACGAAATAGTAAATTATATACTCACCACAATGGATGAAGGACTGGATACGAATCTCTGAGAATCTCCTGAAATATGAAATAAAAAAATATAATTAATAAATTATGTACATACAAATATTGTAATGTAGAAAGATTTCTATACAAGAAAATTAATGAGATGTTTTAAATAATTTATTAAATAATATTTTTCTAGGACTTCAAGAAGCGTGGACTTATTAAAGAACATTTTTTCAAAGACTATCAGAAATGAGGATTTATTAAAAATAGGTTTTCAAGGATTACAAGAGGCAGGGACGTACGCAGGGGGGCGGCCCTGGGGGCCGATTGAAAGGCACCAACCATCAACACATAAAAACATAACTCACATCCATTATAGTAACTCAAAAGAGTCAATTAAAAAAAAGGAAATTTTGGTTTTCTGCAGGCCTTCCGGACTTATATAGAAGAAGACCTTCTGTTTTCTAATGGATACCTGTTTGCCTTTATAAGCGAACACTTTCTGACATTCTTATTTTTATACCCTTCACCACACTGTGGTACAGGGTATTATGTCTTTGTGCATATGTTTGTAACAGACAAAAGGAATCGAGATAGACCCATAGTTCCCTTTGAGAATATGCATAAAATCACTTTCTGAGTCGCTTTATGCATGTCCGTCCGTCCGTTTGTTGATATTAAATTGTAAACAAAGTACATGTCGCATTTATGATCCGATTTGGATGAAATTTGGCACAGCTCACTTGTTTGGTCCAAGGACGAACCCTATTGAAATTGGGAAAAATCGGTTCAGATTTAGATATAGCTCCCGTATATAGTTTCGCCCGATTTTAGGTTAATGGTGTACCAAAGTCCCTATATATCTTTCGATTTGCACGAAATTGTGTATAGCCTACTGAATTAGGTCTAGAATGATGTGTGCTATGTTTTGTGAAAATCGGTTAAGATTTAGATAAAGCTCCCAAAGTCCCTGAAAATCATTTGATTTGCACGAATTTTGGCATAGCGTATTAAATTAAGTCTAGAATGACTTGTGCTAAGTTTCGTGAAAATCGGTTTAGATTTAGATATAGCTCTCATATATAGTATCGCCCGATTTTTGGTAAATGGTGTACCAAAGTCCCTATATATCTTTCGATTTGCACGAAATTTGATATAGCCTACTGAATTAGGTCTAGAATGATGTGTGCTAAGTTTCGTGAAAATCGGTTAAGGTTTAGATAAAGCTCCCATATATACTTTCGCCCGATTTACTTGGCCATATTCCCTTCACCGTGGATTGTGTTGCGATGTTCGGTTTTTTTATAGAACGACTAGAAAATAATACAAAAAATTAAGTTCTCGGTCCAGTTCATCCCAAAATTATTATCTGATCATCACCGAAAATTATAGGCGTTGTCCTTGACCATACATGGATTCTCATGGAAAATTTCAAAACGATCAGAACGATCACAAATGGCAAGGTCCATTTGACCCGCTAAATATTGACCGTGAGGGGGAGGGGGCCCAATCCCCTTCTCCGTGAAAAATGTTTACGCCATTTTTGCGGCCTCTGGATCGACCAGAAATTCAGACAAACATAAAGTTTTTGGTCCATTTTATCCTCTAAATATTAACCGATCTTTATCAAAAACAATAGGGGTATTCATTGGCCAGAACCCACCCTACATGCAAAATTTCGTGAAGATTGGTTCATAACTGTGGCCTGTATCGTGGGTCTAGGACCAATATTTCGCGGCGTTATAAACTTTGGTGGTTGCACAAAGCTACAATACCATGACAACATAGTTGTGTAGAGTATAAACATCTTAAGTACAAATTTCAAAAACACCACAATCTTAATTCCAAATCTTGGGATTCCAGGTCTATTGGTGTAATTTAGTACACACACGTACAAATTTTCCTTACTACCTACATCATGCAATCCAATGGACATATTATTACCCAATATCGAGATTCCAGCTCTATCGGTACCCTCTAAATCCAAACTGTACCAAATTTAGTGCCATTTTGTACACAATTCTACACTCCAATAGTAACCTTATTCATAAATTTAATATAAAATTTAGTACTTTTTGTATACATGAGTACCGTTTTCAAAAAAACTTACTTATCAACCTTAATTCCCAATCCTACACTCCGTAATGTTAATTTCAAATTTCAGAATTCCAGCTGCATCAGTTTCTCTAAATTCAAATTGTACCAAATTTAGTACAGTTAAGTACTTTTCGTATACATGAGTACCGCTTTCAAAAAAACTTGTTTATTAACCTTAATTCGCATTCCAAATTTCAAGTTGTTAGCTGTATCAACACGCATACAACGAAATGGTAACAAATTTAGTACAAATGTAATACTTTTCGGATAGTTATAGTTCGAATGTCCAAAAACCCTATGTTACATCCATCCTACACTCCATTAATAGTGCTCAATACAAATTTCAGAGTTCTAGCTCCACAGGTTCGCCAATTCCAAATGGTACCGAATTTAGTACTTTTTATTACATTTCACGCTATTCTATTACGAATTTCCAAAAACCCACCCTTATCTGACACCTTTGGACTACTAGTGACCCCCACCCCAAATTTCAAGATTCTAGCTTCAACCATTTCGTCTAGACGTTGAAGAATCGCTATGTCAGTCAACCACTTTAATCTGTTATTAGTATAGATTACCCTTTGAACTTTTTTAGGATATGACATTCTGATCGGCCAGAGAATAAGGCCTTCTAACCTTCTTCTGTGGAAAATGCCTCTAGTCTTTTAAAATAGTAGGACCTCTAGTCCCATTTTTAGGAAGATCTCTTTCTGTTGAAGAATACCTATTGATGTTCTTTTATAGATGTCTTTGTTGTTTTCTTTGGTTACGACTTGCAGTCTTCATGGAAAATAGTCCAAGATTTTTGTTTTTGCTTGCATTAGACATTTATTTCCAAAATAAGTGTCAACAAATGTTCAAGTTATAATACAAATAAATTTTTATTTTATTAGCCGCTATTAGTCTTTTAACTATTTGCGGTTTCAACGCCTGTATACCTTCCACTCTATGTAACATCTGATCTACCAACAAATTTCAATTTTTTCATAAATATTGCTCCGTGAAAAAAATATTATTTTGGTTTAGCCAAAGTTACCCTCAATGAAGGTGGGTGATTGCACCCCAAAAACGAAAAATTATTTGTTGATAGCCAACTTGACGTCATGTGGCCAACAACCAATAAATGCCAATAAAAATTTTGTAACCACAAATACCTCAAAAATATTTCTATATCGAACAACATGAGCTGTTAAATGGTTTATTGTTAACTTGTTTATGTTAGGAGTGGTGGGTAGAGAGGGTGCAGGAGAGGCGGATAGGTGAAGAGTGCAAAAAATCATAATCTCAAATTTCCATTCAAACTAAATCGTCGATAACTAACCCCTAGTAGCAGATGAATATGCTAGGTGACACACTTCTTGAAAACAAACCGCCCGTCACAATACCATAGCTCCCCTCTGTCCGGTCTGGCTAACTGGATGAATGAACGATTGGAACGTGTTGAGTTTCTATTTTGTGATTTTGAGGGTGTTCTGCAGCTCACACTCTATCCGTTTATGAATATAAATTGCGGTTTTTGTTTTTTTTTCTCTTTAAAATTGATGACATAAAGATTGGTTTAATTTTTTGCATGTTTCTCTTTTTTTCCACAGCCAGCCAGTCAACCAACCGCTGCTGACTGACAACAAAATATTCATTGGTTACAACAATAACAACAAAACTTAAATAACATGAAAATTGAAGTGTGTGTCAAGTGCTCTCGTCGTGATTGACATGCTTTAACCCACTTCATGGTGATCGAATGAAATATTAGAGGATGGCCAGGGTAGCAGTGTCAATCGTCAATAAAAAGTCAGTGTCAATGTAGCCGTGCTGTAACAAATGCAACATCGATACGCGGAGTCAATTACTGAAGTTCAATTGGAATCGAGTATTAAAATTTATTACAAATAAACAATATAAATCCTATAGAGGAAGAACACAGGTCTTTATTTAGACCATATTGGTCTGTATAGAGACCACAGGTCTTTATATAGACCAATTGGTCTGTATAGAGACCACAGGCTTTATATATGAATTGGTCTGTATAGATACTATAGTTCCTTTATATAGACCAATTGGTCA